>NC_091125.1:133674120-133801620 GCF_040183065.1 Periplaneta americana
ACTCCATTATCATCAGTGACGCCTTATTCGCATAATTTATGAGATTGTAACTAGTCTTCGGACAGTTGACTGAACATACATACGCCTACATTATAGCATACTCATCAAATGATCTTTAACTCAGTAACGCTCTTTATATGTCTACACATCTCTATGATAGTAAAAAGCTTCGGGTTTTGGTACATGTTTATATGAACTACTTTCTTTTGAATTTAACAGCGTATTTATACATTGACAACAAAAGGTTTTCCTTACATTTTTACTATACCATGCAGGCTTTGCTTAATGGTAAGTTTTAGTAGCCATGGTAATATTTTACACTGCAAAGGGGCTATTCCATATGAAATCGATCAGTAAAAAACCTCGCATTTTTTTAGACTCTACTTTTTTCCCTATTTATACAAAGTGCTGAGGAGAGTGCATTTGCAAAAACATACTATCGAAAGTCAAACGGTTTGCGTATTATTGAGCGACAAATTTAGCGTAGGTTAGAAAAACAAGCATCTTTCAGCGCTCAGAACTCTGGAACCATTTGCTGCAGAACATTGAACTGGAGCTCATTTTGAAGCTGACCTTTAGTAGGTTATGTTAAGAAGTAAGCCTTATTTTTATTGTATACAGAGAGACAGATAATCTGATTTAACTTACTTTTAGGCGTTTTGCCAATTTGTAAAAATGTAAAAAAAATATTGAGAAAAAACCTTGCATTATTAAGAGGGATTCGGCATTGTTTGCTTAGTGATATGGCAATAAGTTTTGAGGGTATTAAATATATTATTTTCACACGCCTAGACTTGAACGCCGCAGTACCGCACGCACTGGCCGAGAGCTGAAGACAAGCAAGCGTTGGGCGTCATTTTGCTCCTGTGTTTATGAAAACCTGTGATAAAGCTAGCACAGCCATGACTGCTAGATGACACATCACGTGTTTATGTCTCCTGGCCTTGCTTACCTCCGCTATCTCCCGCCTCACAGTCAGCTGGTTAGTTCACGCGCGTACTATTTATTTTATTTATTTGATATTTTCAATACTTTCTTATCAACGTACCACCAGTAAAAAATGTGTTTATTTGTACTTTCAATGCGGAATCTAACCATATATTTTAAAAATAATTTTTCCTTGGCAAAGGCGTCTTAATGAGGATAAATCTAAATTTCTCCATTTCCATAACAAGTAAGAAAATCTGTTTATATGTCAATATAAACTTTAATTCCTCAGCATCAAAACAAGCCATGATTATGATCATTGGGTGAAAGGGTTTCGGAGCTACAAGACTTTAAATTTGCTAATTTTATGAAAATACGATACATTTAAATATTTTAAATTTAAACACTACGAAGTTCTGATGCCTCAAACTTTGCACAAAGCATTGTATCACTGTTGTCTACGGACAGAAAAAGTTTCATTGTATTTAAAAATTGCAAGGTCAATTTTCTCTATATTTCGGTCGATTTGAGATGGAATTGCTCATAGGTACAATCAGGACATAGTTAAAAATGCAAAGAAAAAGTTTTTGATCCACTTTATCTGTTGCTTATGTATTAGCACAGTCTAGTATAGACAGTCACGAAGCTTGAGTTAATGAGGGTGCTAGGAACAATAAACTGTGCAGGTACTATTTCGCATTGTCTGTTATGAGGCTTATAGTAGCGATCCTAGTGGTTAGCAACTATCTATGGATGCATATTTACTACGTATTGAACTTCGTGACTGTATATACTAGACTGTGGTATTAGCATAGTTAAATTGAGCGTTTCATGGCAACCACACTTACGTATTTCATGAATTAATAGAACACTAGCTGTAATTATATGTTGCAATGTTCTCTTATTAGTTCAATGGTAACCACATACACACATTTTATATAATTTTAACTGAATATGATCCATTATGTGTTGGTTTACCTTGTGTATCTTATCGGTCAGCACATAAATATGGTCACAGTGTATTGAAATTTTATGTAATTTTAATTTGTTATAATAGTTGATACTTGTACAACGTTACTGACATATTCCATACATTTTAAATTGCTTTTAATACTTGACATATGCATAACACACTTGTATAATAGTGCACTTGGTTTAATTTCATGCACACCTGTTAAACAACTTTTATAAAAATTTTCATTTGGCATGTTATGATCTGAAGATGACTCAATTGAGTCGAAAACGTTTATCAATTAATAAAATAATATACAAATAGCATTTAAGTTATTTCGTCACACATATACGATAAGATAGACGAATCCTTTGCTTTTAATTATTTAATACTGTATTTATTTATTGATTTACTTGTTTATTTATTTATTTTCTTTAGTTTTTGTGTGTAGAATGTGTCAAGTTAATTCTGATTGTGAGTATTCTGGAGTTACCGTAACATAATCAAAAGCTGACTCAGTAACGCTTTTCGTCCCTCTATACCTATTTCCGTCAGTGAAACGTTTCTGTTCTGTATATATGTTTTATTTATTTTATTGCTAGTAAGTTTGAAATGAATACAAATTAAAAAATACAATGAAAGATAAACTAGTCCACTCCTGAATGAGTAAGACTCGTGCTCAGGAGGGGGTTCCAATACAGACAAAAATAAAATTAAAATTGAGGAGTGACTACAGATTAAATAGCGTTTAATATGTTTAAACCCAAACTATAAATCCAATACAATTTAAAAAAAAATTATTAGTTTGGAGGGGATTCGTGGTTGAAATATTATTGGAATAAAATTTGTTTAATAATCTGGGACCTTGACTCATGCTATGATAAAAAGCTGCATTGGTTTTACATTTTGGTTCACACAAACGCAGAGAATTCATATTTTTAGTTCTATATTTATGTATATAACTTTCAAAGTTATTAAAATTTCTATGAAAATATTTTAATAAAATAAAATAATACATTTGTTTAATGTTGAAAACTTTGATATGTTTAAACAACAATTCAGTTGGATGATCTTTCTGCTTTTTTAAACAAATTTTTAATACTTTTTTCTGTAGTAAAATTAACGCATAAAGGTTGGATTTATAAGTTCCACCCCAACCTATGATACCATACATAAACATAGATTGAAATAATGCTAAATAAATTACACGTGAACAGTTAAGTGACAAAATATTTATTAGAATGACAAAGTAACAATGTTTTACGTAATTTATTACAAATATAATAAATATGATTATTCCATTTTAAATTATTATCAACTATATGATTATATGAACTATTTTTAGTATCATTATTGTGTTGAAAAATCCCTCAAGTTATGTCAGAGTATTCTGGAAGTACCCTATAACAAGCAAATCTAACTGAGTAACACTCTCTATACCCCTACACATATCTCTGCCAGTGAACGCTTCGGTTTTGGAGTTGTGTTGATATGAATTACTTTCGTTATTATTTCTGTAGGAGTATTTTGGAGGTACCCTACATGAAGGGTGATTCACGAGGATATAACGCCACTTACAGAGCTTATTTCCAAAGACATTCTGAGCAAAAAGTCACTCAAACATGAGTCTTATTCTCAATCCTGTCAGCGTTACACTAATTTGAAGTTGTTTGTAAAATACCTTTTTTCTTTGGTTTTAAGGGTAAAAGAATATTACAGATAGAGAAATAACTATTCAGAAATATCATTTCTTTAATTGGCTAGTTCTATGAAGCGATGAAAGAGTAATGGAACTGAGAAAAATTCTCTCCGGCGCCGGGATTTGAACCCGGGTTTTCAGCTCTACGTGCTGACGCTTTATCCACTAAGCCACACCGTATTCCACCCCGGCGTCGGAAGAATCGTCTCAGTTTTTTAGGTTCCAACTCTTGGGTTCCCTCTAGTGGCCGCCCTCTGCACTACGTCATAGACATCTATGAACCTAGGACCGAAATCCACATATGTGCTGAGGTGCACTCGTAATGAGTGACTAGTTGGCCGGGATCCGACGGAATAAGCGCCGTCTTAAATCACGAAGTGATTTATGCATATAATAATATATAGTTCTATGAAGCTAAAAATGTGTTATGAACTCCTTAGTTGCTTAGTACAGATTTTTTTTTCAATTTTTAACTAAAAACTACATTTTTCTTACGCATTTATAATAATAATTGTTACATATCACACGACGTCTAGCAACTTGATTCTTTACAGTTCAGTTTTTTACCCTTATGTACAGTCTTAAAGAGTTTACAAGAGTGGCGTGATTTGTAACGAGTGTGATAGGTGCGTACGAATAATGTAAATTTTTATACATCTTGATTACACAACTTTTAACACTGTATCACTTCGGAATATGTATGATGAGACTTTCTTGTGTTAACTTTTAACGTACCTTGTTTACATGTTTCGACCTATTTATGGGTCATCTTTAGACAACAACAAACACGCAGACAACATCATATATTGGCACAGATACGTAGATGACATACTAATACTATACAAAGGAAACAAAAGACAGATCCAAAACCTGCATCAACACATAAACAAAATACACCCAAAGCTACACTACACATTAGAAATTGAAAACAACAAATCCATAAATTTTCTAAACATCACAATAACAAAAGTACACAACAAACACACATTCAAAGTATACAGAAAACCCACAACAACAACAACAGCACATACACAACACATCCAACCACCCCACACAACACAAACAAGCTGCATTCCGAACAATGGTACACAGACTACTCAACATATCAATGAATCAACAGGGTTACAACAAAGAACTAAACACAATCAAATACATAACACAAGAAAACGGATACAACCCCAACATAATAGACAACATAATACGTAAGACAAAACATAACCACAAAAAACAGAAGAATACAACACAAACACAAGAACACAAAAAATACATCACACTAACATACGAAAACAAAAACACACATAAAATTGCAACCTCATTCATGAAATTAAATTATAACATCGCATACAGAACAAATAACACTCTACAAAAACATCTCAACACACAAACAACACAAACAAACAAATACAACCATACAGGCGTATACAAACTCAAATGTAACACCTGCAACAACTTCTACATAGGACAGACAGGCAGATCATTTGAAACACGTTACAAAGAACACTTCACAGCCATAACAAAATTACAAAACACCTCCACATATGCAGAACACATCACAAATGCTAACCACGCTTACAGAGACATCAACACAGACATGGAAATACTGCACATCCAACCAAAAATCCAGAAACTCAACACACTAGAACAATATGAAATATACAGACACACGAAAACATACCCCACTGATATTCTCAACACACAACTCAATTTCAAAACACATACACTCTTTGACTCTACACTACGAACGCAACCTCACAGGAAACAAGAGGCGCCAAGACAAACAACGACCGTTCTGAAGATGACCCATAAATAGGTCGAAACATGAAACAAGGTACGTTAAAACTTAACACAAAGTCTCATCATACATACTCCGAAGTAAATTTTTAGTTAAAAACCGAAAGAAAATTTCTGTACGGAGCAACTATTGAACTCACAACACATTTGCAGCTTCAGAATACTAGTAAATTAAAGAAATGAGACTTCTGAATAGTTTATTCTCTGTCTGTAATATTCTTTAACCCTTAAAACTAAAGAAAAAAGGTATTTTACAAGCAACTTCAAATTAATGTACCTCTGAAAATTTGAGAATAGGACTCATGTTCATATGATATTTTTTGCTCCAAATGTCTTCGAAAATAGGCTCCGTAAATGACGGTAACTCCTCGTTAATCACATTGTATAAGCAAACTCTTTGTACAGTTATGCCCTTTTCCCTCGAAATATGTAGTATTTTATCTTACGTATGTATACAAAATAAAATGGATCTCGCTATCCGTATCTGCCCTTTGGTGTACAGATTTAAATTAAGTTCAGGCTCAAAGAGAAGGCGGATGTACTGGCCGCCCGGCCAACACACACAGAATCGCCACGTATGTACATTCAGGCAGTTACATCCCACGAAAATCTAATTAAATTATTCATTAATTAATTAGAGCTCATACTCGTTGGCTTGACCGGACGTCCGCCATTACAGCATACGCGTAATACGGTTACACGGTGTGATTATAGAGAACCTTACACGTTCACGAGGAAGAGGTGCGGTCAACTGTACTGACCAATTTCCTGACTTGACTTATTAAAGTTGATCTCCGCAGACAGAGATTAGCAAATAGCCACCGAGCGAACGGAGTCTTCTGCAGACTTTTAGCCAACAGAATACATTTAAATTAACGAAATTCGCCAGTAATTTGGACCAAGATAACCGCTTCCACAGAACAGAAGACAAATCTTATTATTCTTTCTGTCTTCCTTTCTCTGTGGGCTTAACTTTCCTCTTTTCCATCTTAAACGCCAATGCGTATAGGGGAGGGAGAATAAATAAATCACATACTAGACCGCTAACAAGTGCGGGCCTCCCAGATCAAGGGATTAGCATGACACAGAATACCGCAGAGACATCCCAGGACAATCACATGACAACGGACAAACACCCAGTTCTGTGGACGGAAGATAATTGCTCTGGCCGGGAAATGAATCTCGGGTCGCTCGGTTGCGAAGAGCACACGCTATCCACATACCACAACGACTGGCTTATTTTATTTGGCGTTAAATTACTTGTAGCGACAAGAAATTCACAGCGGAGGGGAAATTTATAGATTCTACACATCCCCACAAACCATGATCATAACAGAAGTAAATACTGATTCACTCACATGAAATATAAAGATTTTCTTATTAATATACTGATGGTAGTTGGTTTTAAGTAGTATTGCTATCTCTTTATTACTCTGTAATTTGTCATTTATAGCTACATTTTATATCTTTTGGTTATGATATCTATATTTATCTATTCTTCATTATTCTCTATTTTGTATTTTTCATTTATATCTGAGTCTGTGTCTTTTATTTATGTAGTATGTATTTGTCTGTTTCTTTTTCATTTCTATTTACACTTGTACCTTGCATTTGTATCCGTTTTATCTCTTTTTCATTTTATCTCCAATTTTATGTTCTAAGCAAATATTTGTACTGCCTATTGTAATTGGGTCTTTGCCCTTGTTAAATAAATAAATAAATAAATAAATAAATAAATAAATAAATAAATAAATGAATAAATGAATGAATAAATGAATGAATGAATAAATAAATACATAAATATATAAATAAATAAAAATTAAATAAATAAATAAACAAATAAATAAACAAACAAGTAAATAAATAAATAAATAAATAAACAATTTCGAGGTAAAAATTGTTCCGCGGTCGGGTATCGAACCCGAAACCCTTGGTTAAATGTTCTAAAGTTCCGGGTTCGATACCCGGCCCCGGAACAATTTTTTCCTCTAAATTATTCAAATAAACTTTACAGGCAGTTATACTTGAAAGCTCGATTTGCAAATAAATAAATAAGTAAATGAATAAATGAATAAATAAATAAATAAATATTTCCAACTGGTCAAGCTGTGACGTCGGAGCGCGTTTCCCCTATCGGAGCAGATCTCGAAGAACACGTGAGGGAGGGTAATAATGTGTCTCCGCTAGTTAAACATTTCTATCCCTGCCACTGTCCCTCCCCATAAATTGCCCCTTTTATGCTTCCCCTCTCAAGGAGCTCGAGAGCAGAGACGTGTGACGTCACAGAGTCGGCAGTTTTAAATACCTGTCTCATATCAATGGTGGCCTTGTTTTATACTGTTATCATTTAACTTCGTTCATTTAAAATAAATGATATTATTGTATAGATAATAGTTGGTGTTATGCCTTTTAATGTGAAAAATTATAATATTACAGAAATTCCTTTCATAATTGGAACATTGCATCAGGAGTGAGAACTATTCCGCACATGCTTCCTTTCAATTTAAGCCATGTCTAAATTATAAAATGGGTGAAATCTCTAAGAGTGGGTGAAGAAAGAATAATGCTGAAACTGATAAGGAAGAGGAAAAGGAAGTGGTTGGGACACTGACTAAGAAGAAACTGCCTACTGAAGGAATGGTGAATGGGAGAAAAGTTCGGGACAGAAGATGTCAGATGAAAGATAACAGATGACATTAATATATTAAGATCATATGTGGAGATTAAGAGGAAGGCGGAAAATAGAAAAGATAGGAGAATGTTGGTTTTGCAGTGAAGGTCCTGCCCTTGGGGCCAAGAAACTGTGAATGAATGAATGAATGAATGAATGAATGAATGAATGAATGAATGAATGAATGAATGAATGAATGAGAAAAATCAATTAATACTGAAACACTGAAACTGAAAGTTAATCAGGGCTAACGGGTTCCAAGCTGGTTACCTGAATAAGTAAGTGCGCTGGTCTGATACACATATATCTTCAAAATTCATTAATTATTGCCATCAAATCAGGTATAGCGTGCGTACTCACCTTTCCCACCACTGCGAGAAGAAGGAGACCTCGGTCCAGATGAAGGTCATGTTGCGGAAGTGCTGCAGTTTGTCCACCATGTTGTTGAGGATGTTACGCGTCTGGTAGTGGTAGTAGCTCTCGTACGTCTTCACCCAGCCCGGATCGTTGTGGGAGTGAGGCACCAGGATTACCTGCAACCAAAAACATGTTCGTTAAGATTTAACATTACAGTGTGAAGAAACGATATATGTAAATGGCAAAAGGCATACAAACTAGATGAGTGAATGCACGTAGATTAATGGCCAGCTTCTCCAAGTAATTTTTAATATGATGTTGGCGTAGGCTTCCGCGGCCGGTATTCGTGGGTTGTGGGTTTCCGGGCTTCTGCCTCGTCGTCTCGGTTGCTAGAGCTGACGTTTCGTCCACCCAGCTGTGGCCGTCCTCAGAGCTGTGGATGGCCACAGCAAGATGGTCGAAACGTCAGCTCTAGCAACCGAGACGACGTGGCAGAAGCCCGGAAACCCACAACCCAATGTTTAGTTCCGCTTAACACTTCTTAAATTAACAACCTGTTTATACTTAATATTTTGTTAATGCGCTTTCCATTTCTTCGACATAATTTTGTTTAAAGTAACCAACATTTAACTATAATATAACATTTCTTTACACTATCTTAACTACGCAACAGCTGTTGGTAATGATTTTGCATTTTTTTGTATTTATTTTGCTAATAATTATAACATTATATATATATATATATATATATATATATATATATATATAATTTGAACTGGTAATGGAAATTACGGGAAAACGGCTGGACGGATTTTAATAAATAACCCCTCATTTTGAAGCTTGGAACTCAAAGTTTTTCGGAAAAATAGTAGTTTTCAGTGAAAGGTCAATTTTAAACGTAATTTTCCTATTTTCCAAAATCCACCTGTCGTCAGTTTTCAGAACTAGCTAATAGCATTCACGGCCGACTTGATATACACTTCGCTTTTTTGTAAAGGAGGAGCGAAGCGAGCATCAAGTCGGCAGTGTTGCATTTCAGAATAAAAGAAAAAACATACTACAGCAAACAATATTACACGAAGGCCATGATCTGCAAGAATGCTGACATATTTAGAGCTCAAATTAAATTGGTTATTAAAAACTTAACTTACTAAAAATAATTTACAGGTTCGATTCTGTGGTGTGTAATTTTATGGGTACAGCTGTGTATTGGATATTAAAAACTACAACACTTGAGGTGGTTTGATGACATTATTACCATTAGAAATGAAATATTATTGTAGTTAATGCCATGATGTGACTATTTTTAATTAATTATACATATTAATGCTATATTGATGATATTAAAGTGAAACGTTTCCTAGAGAATAACTTAAATTAGATTTTGATTTCTATATTTTACTGAGTGGCGGCTATATAGTATATATAGTATATGTTACTGAAAGCTATAAAACTTACGTAAGATAATAATATGATTAAACATCAAATATTTTTATAATTATTAATCAAGTGGAGTTGGGTCTTTTTCATATATTTAATGGCGGTGTGGTGTAGATATTT
This sequence comes from Periplaneta americana, assembly GCF_040183065.1. Classification (NCBI taxonomy): domain Eukaryota; kingdom Metazoa; phylum Arthropoda; class Insecta; order Blattodea; family Blattidae; genus Periplaneta; species Periplaneta americana. The sequence goes on from NC_091125.1 coordinate 133,684,078, forward strand.
ATATGCGTGGTTCTCTTCAGTATCGGCTCGAGAGAGTATCTTTCATTATTATGAAAGCAAATAACTTTCATAATGTCTGGTGTTCTTCGTTGAAAATAAATCTGAAAAATGTTTATTTGAACGTCTAATGAACTTAGGTCGCAGTATTTGCTGCACAAGCCACTAGTATAATATAAACAGATAAAACTTTAGCTCACTTTAAGACAATTCTTAATAGATTGAAATATTATTACGGTATTTAAATTCTGTATTGTACAGTAGTGGGCAAAAAAGAAAAACCGGACTGACCCTTGTAGCTGATTTTAGAGCCTTGTTCACTCGAGAGTACGATAGACTGGTAACTAAGACTTTCGTGGTTTGAATCCTGCCTGGGAAAGAAACTTTTTTTGTGTACCTTATTCAAGTTTATTCCCAATAATTTTCGATTGCAGCGATATTTTACTACTTAATTAACTTATTATTCCCAGAACATGAATTTTACCACACACTCTTATTGGTATCAGTAACGATGTGTTTAAGTTTCATCTTGATAGACTGAGTCCGTACTTTATGTATTATTTAAATTAGAAAATTAAATCTTCATACTTTCAAAAATTTTCATCTTCCACAACTTTTAAGAATCATGTCTAAATTTCTTTAAAATACCTTTGATCTCTTTAATGAAATTAAATTAAATTAAGGAAATACGAGCTTAAAAGTCTGCATATAATTTGAACCTAACGAGTGCAGGCTTTTTAAAGACGACGTAATTAACGACACAACCGCCATAGAGTTCTAAAACTTCGTCAAAGTGCATAGCAGGCATCACATCTATGACCAAAAACTATCAAATTTTCACCCATCTTCTCCCTTAAGTCACTACCCTGTTCAATTTCTGAAAAGGACCCTATTTATTCCTATCTCGACCTGTATATTTCAAGATTTTCGATTAGAAATTTCCCCTCCACTCAGTGAAATCGTTAATCTAATTTCCCTTTCAGAGTTGAGAGTACACTTGTAATAGTAGATTTTTCAACCACGATTTCAACTGGAAAGTTATTCACCATCAAAATTCAAACAGGCGAGAAGTGGTCAACGAATTTTGTTCGGAGCCCTCTATCTTCAGGGTCTCTTTGTTTCGTAAACCTACAAAACCTTACTTTACTTTCGTAGAAAGCCATGCAAAGCTTGTATCGTCCTTTAAATTCAATTGCCCTACGTAGGATTCGAACGCGCTAACCTCGTATCAACAGCCAACATGGCAATCGCGAAACCACCGAGGATAATAGACTGCACAAGTAATAAGTACAGTAACAGACGTTAAACGAGAGGTAACTACTCGTATGGTAGGTAACATGGATGATCGAGAACTGACAGTGATAAAACAAGTGAGGTTGAGTTTGTTCAGTCGTCGTAGAGGTTGCGCGGTGCGAGTTGAACAGGTGGCAGCACTTGATATTGTTCAGAAATAAATGACGCCACTCGACGCGTCCAGAAAAGTTTTTCCTGCCACGACAAGTTCTTTTCTTTTACAACTGGTGTTACGGAGGACGTGAGAGAAAACTAGTTGTGCTGTCCCTGGGGAGGGTGCGAGGGGGGGAGTTAATAATTCAGGACGATCGATGTCATTAGCTGCAAGTTAACAACACCCTCGCTGCGGAAAGGCTCCATCCGAGCGTTCCGGCTAGTCTTCACGTTATAATTCAGTCATTCACGGATCCATTCACCCGCCCATTCACGATTCATTCACCCACCCACTCACGGATCCATTCTCCCACCCATTCACGGATCCATTCACCCGCCCATTCAAGGATCCATTTACCCACACATTCAAGGATCCATTCACCCACACATTCACGGATTCATTCACCCACCTACTCACGGATCTATTCTCCCACCCATTCACGGATCCATTCACCCACCCATTCACGGATCCATTCACCCACCAATTCACGGATGATCCATTCATTCACTCATTCACGGATCCATTTACCCGTCCACTCATGGATTCATTCACCCATCCATTCACGGATCCATTCATCCACCCATTCACGGATCCATTCATCCACCCATTCACGGATCCATTCACCCGCCCATTCATGGATTCATTCACCCAGTCATTCAGTCACCCATTCACGGATCCATTCATCCACCCATTCACGGATCCATTCACCCACCCATTCACTGATCTATTCACCAGCCTATTCATGGATTCATTCACCCATCCATTCACGGTTTCATTCACTCATCCATTCACGGATTCATTCACTCACCCATTAACGGATTCATTCAAACACCCATTAACAGATTAATTCACACATCCATCCACAGATTCATTCACCCACGCATTCATGGATTCATTGAGCCATCCATTCATGGATTCATACACTCACCCATTCATGATTAATAACCTATCCATTCATGGAATCACTCAACCATCCATTCATGGATTCACTCACCCATCCACTCATGGAGTCACTCACCCATCCACTCATGGAGTCACTCACCCGTTCACTCATAGATTCATTCATCCATCCATTCATGGATTTACTCACCCATCCACTCATGGAGTCATTCACACATTAACTTATGGATTCATTTACCCATGCATTCATAGATTCACTCAGCCATCCATTTATGGATTCACTCACCCATCTACTTATGGATTTATTCACGCACCCAACCACTCATTGATTCATTCACCCATCCATTCATCGATTCGTTCACCCGTCCATTCATGAATTAGTTTACACTCCATTATTGGATTCTCCTAATCATCCATTCATGAACTCATTCACCAATCATTTCATGAACTCATTCACCAATCATTTCATGAACTCATTCACCAATCATTTCATGAACTCATTCACCCATTCATTCATGAACTCATTTATCCATTCATTCATGAACTCATTCACCTATTCATTCATGAATTCATTCAATTATGTTTCATTCAAGAAATCATTGACCCGATCATTAATGGACTCATTCATTAATTCATGGATTACTTCACTTATTCACGTATTGATTACTTCACTCATTCATGGATTCATTCATTGTTATTCATTAATTTATTCAGTCATTCTTTAATTCACGCATTCATTCGTTCTATCAATACAGATAAGACTACAAACAGACAAATTAAAAAAAATAACAAGAATGTAAACGAAGTAAACGAAACAAAATATTTTTATTATCGGTATGTAATGCTTAAAATTATAAATTAAGACTGTAGATAAATTTTCATTACAGTAAAATGAAAATATTTGTTATTCAACAACTGATGAATTACCTATGAATCGAAGAGAAAGTAAAGGTGATAATATAAACCAAAAGATACACGAATGTGCATTCTTGCAAATACTCTTGGAACTTAGACTATCTTAACATCTGTGTAAGTTCCTAAGCATAAAGGCCATCTGTCTCACTTCGAATACGCCGTCTCACTTAAGAGAGGTGAGAAAATTCTGCAACCTATGAATTAATTTTGTTATCGTATTCTTTAAACATAGCATTCCTCAATGTATCCAAAACCTCTTGTATTCATTAAAGAATTCGCTTACCATTTACTAATTGTGTGTGGAAAATGTGAACACTTGAATGGAATGTTGCACTAAGAGACAATGGTGAGTACTTGGAAACCGTAATTATGGGTAAATACGCATCCTTCGTAAATTGCTATCCTGTGACGTGTCATGTGAAGCAAGGTAGTGCGCATACAGTTCTCTGTACAGTACTTACTCAAGCTCGGGAGCCCTGCAAATTATCAATAATCTTTCATTCGAGCTTAAATTTCGCAAACTTGCAGTTATGGAGTTCCCCACGGATCAATGTTAGGTCCATTACAGTTTCTAGTTAATAGTAATGATTTAGTCTCAACCATAAATAATTTATTCCGTTTAAAAGTCTCTTTGGAGGGGAAATTGGTTTGTTTAGTTACTGAGAGGGCTTGAAGCATTAGAAGCCAGTGTTCCTCCATCAGCAGAATTAATTAGAACCTGCGGACATATCGGCTTTAAGGCTCCAGGTTCATTCTTATTCATAGACCAGCATGCATTTCACGTAACAATTTCCACTCCAGAGTGCCTCACAAAGACATCCAGAAACAGAGAATAATTAACAGAGAAGGAGAGACGAATAAAGCTTTGCAAAGACAGTAAATAATAAACAGATTATGAGATAGGAGAGAGGAACGCAAACAGCGTCTGTCGTGTTTTGACTTGGGGACGTTCAGGCGCGGGGCAAGAAACAGGGTGCTACGTAGAGGAACAGCCGATGCGTTTGAAAATAAGACGCTGATTTAATTTCTGTTTGGTAGGTCTTGGGTTCTAATCCCTGACACCGGAAAACGTGAGGTTGTCAGTAGTTCAGTCACGTAACTATCGGACCAGGATTCGTGGAAGGTTTTGCTAGGAATACTTAGATCTTTTCTGCCATTTTTATTCTCTTGAGCGAAGGGGAAACATATAGATGTTCAACAGATATTGTAACGTGTCTTTTGTTCAAAATAATTGTGGAAATATTTTATACAATTATTTAAATTTCACGGGCTATCTTCTTCGCTTTAGATGTAGTTCAGTCAATGACTTCTCGCCAAGTGCCGGACATTTCAAAGTAAGACTTTGTCCCGATTTCTGTTTCGTAAGTCACGAGATCTAACCTTTGATACTGAAAAACGTGAGGGCGTCAGCAGTTCAATCACGTAACTATCGGACCAGGATTCGATACCGGGGAGATTTCTTCTTTGTAACTTAGAAAAAAGACCGAGAAAGGTTTACTCGAAATACTGAGATCTTTCATATCATGTTTAATCAATTGAACAAAGCGAAAGCGGTTAAATATCGAACAAATATAATAACATGTTTTTATAGAAGAGAATTGTGGAAATATTATCTACAAATATTTAAATTTTGCGGGACATCATCTTCGCTTCAGACGTATTTCAGTTATGTCTTCTCTCCAATGTTGCGATGTTAGCCAGTCTTCTAAGATTTTAAATCTACAAAGACAATATCAGAAAGTATTTCGGAAATATTTAGACTTTCTATATAATTTTTATTCGATACAGCAGCAGTTTCAGATTAATAACAGCTTCAGGCCAAGTAGAACGCGGTTGATCTTAGACAGATTTGCTTGTGATATTTGTGGGGTACAGAGAGATTCAGAAAAGTTCTCGTCCGAATATTTAGGTTTTCCGCTCTATTTTATTTGGGTGGTCATTAGTTTAGTCACGTGATGGTTTCTTACCAAGCTGAAACCTATATCGATTCCTGAATGTTGCCGTGAGATATTAAGTTAAAAAACGTGGGGATGATTCCTCGAAAAATTTCGACTCCTTCTGTTATTTCTGTTAAATGATACTGTAACTCAACCCGTGATGTCTCATGAAGGGAACAAACTCCCATCCTGGAATAAATTTGAAAGGCTTTTGACGTAAATAGAGCATGTTTCTTTACTTCTTCTTCCCCTTGACCATCGCTTAGATCATTGGCCTGTTTCGAAAAAGTTTTCGTTATTTTAATCTATCAATCTTGACAAGGAACGACCTATAATTTTATTTTAATGCTAAAGTTCGTAGCGTTTTTTCACTGTGTCGTAAGTTTTTATTTGAGATGAACAGCAAAAGAAATTAATAAGTACCAAGGTTAATAGCCTATATTCTCCCACATTATCTAACGCTGGAATAGTTTTTAGATTCTGCGTCTGAAGAAATCTGCTGGTTTGGAGTTAAAGAAGTTGTCAAGTCAAGTTTGTGAAGCATATTCGTTATCAAAGGAGTTCCCACGACTATTGTTGAATAGAGAACGGGAAAGGTGGCAATGTGGGTGCGAAAGGTGCCAAAAATTTGACAGAATTAATAGCTTCGATATTTTATTATACACGGAATTCGCTTTTAATTCTGTAATAAGGTTAACATGCCAATGTTAGTGGTCACAGCTACAATCAAATTATATAATATAATATATTATTAATATAAGATGAATATAGAAAAATAAAATAAAATAGGAATAAAAATTAAAATCACAGCTACAATGAGATTATACAATATAATATATTATTAATATAAGAGGAATATAGAAAAATAAAATAAAATAGGAATTAAAATTAAAATCACGGCTACAATGAGATTATATAATGTCATATATTATTAATATAAGCGGAATATAGAAAAATAAAATAAACTAGGAATTAAAATTAAAATCACAGCTACAATGAGATTATATAATATAATATATTATTAATATAAGAGGAATATAGAAAAATAAAATAAAATAGGAATTAAAATTAAAATCACAGCTACAATGAGATTATATAATATAATATTAATATAAGAGGAATATAGAAAAATAAAATGAAATAGGAATTAAAATTAAAATCACAGCTACAATGAGATTATATAATATAATATAATATTAATATAAGAGAAATATATAAAAATAAAATAAAATAGTAATTAAAATTAAAATCACAGCTACAATGAGATTATATAATATAATATAATATTAATATAAGAGGAATATAGAAAAATAAAATAAAATAGGAATTAAAATTAAAATCACAGCTACAATGAGATTATATAATATAATATAATATAATATTAATATAAGAGGAATATAGAAAAATAAAATAAAATAAAATAGGAATTAAAATTAAAATCACAGCTATTATGAGATTATATAATATAATATAATATTAATATAAGAGGAATATAGAAAAATAAAATAAAATAGGAATTAAAATTAAAATCACAGCTACAATGAGATTATATAATATAATATAATATTAATATAAGAGGAATATAGAAAAATAAAATAAAATAGGAATATAGAAAAATAAAATAAAATAGGAATATAGAAAAATAAAATAAAATAGGAATTAAAATTAAAATCACAGCTAAAAATGAGATTATATAATATAATATAATATTAATATAAGAGGAATATAGAAAAAATAAAATAAAATAGGAATTAAAATTAAAATCACAGCTACAATGAGATTATATAATATAATATAATATTAATATAAGAGGAATATAGAAAAATAAAATAAAATAGGAATTAAAATTAAAATCACAGCTACAATGAGATTATATAATATAATATTAATATAAGAGGAATATAGAAAAATAAAATGAAATAGGAATTAAAATTAAAATCACAGCTACAATGAGATCATATAATATAATATAATATTAATATAAGAGGAATATAGAAAAATAAAATAAAGTAGGAATATAGAAAAATAAAATAAAATAGGAATTAAAATTAAAATCACAGCTACAATGAGATTATATAATATAATATAATATTAATATAAGAGGAATATAGAAAATTAAAATAAAATAGGAATTAAAATTAAAATCACAGCTACAATGAGATTATATAATATAATATAATATAATATTAATATAAGAGGAATATAGAAAAATAAAATAAAATAGGAATTAAAATTAAAATCACAGCTACAATGAGATTATATAATATAATATAATATTAATATAAGAGGAATATAGAAAATTAAAATAAAATAGGAATTAAAATTAAAATCACAGCTACAATGAGATTATATAATATAATATTAACATAGAGAAGAATAATATCGTACGTGAATAAAGTAGGACAATATTTATGAAAAATATTTATTCCGAAATTATGGAATACAAACATAATATAGGCTGATTAATTTATACATATAGGCTATAAATTTATAAAATCAAATTGAAGACATTAACACGTTTCTAATTTTCTTAATAGGCCTGTATGTTAGTGGGTTACATGTTCGAAGTTCTGGATGTAATTTAGCTAAAGATTAATGCTATGCTTTACACTAGCAAATGTGAAACTTTTAGGTTCTAATAATGTTGAATTATTATTTCCTCTTGTGTCAAGATTATGTGCCTGTAATATAAACATTACGATTTTTATGCTCGACCAACCCGAAATGTAGTAATTATACACCTGGTAGCAGTCCTTTAATGCATGTCATTAAAGTACACCTACTCATTAAAGTACAGGTCTTCAGCCAATCACAAGTCAGTTTTGTACCGTTATATTGATTATTCTCGGATATGCAATCGACAGACAATTAGCGAAAAGTCACGGAGACTGGAAATCCAATGCTGTCGCAGAAGGTTATGTTCTGTTACTATAATAATTAGCGTTAATTGAAAATAATATTAAAATAAATTCAATTTGTCATCTCGTTTTTCAATTCTAAATAAATTTCCAGGTTATATCAGACTAATGTTCATTCTTATTCTGTGCCAAGGTCAATGACATTCGGCCTCGGAAAAAATCAATACTTTCGCGTCTGCGCACATCTCACAATTCAGGTCAGTTCGCACATAACCATAAAAAGACCTAATTTTCAATACTTTCAAGTTAGAAATATGGTCAAGCATAAAAAGTATGAAACTTGCCTATAATGGTAATTAAGACGCTCGTATGAAAATTATGAAACTCGCTTGCGCTCGTTTCATAAACAATCATACTTGCGCCTTAATTACTAACATTATAGGCTCGTTGCATAATGTACTATTATGATACAATTTTAACAGAGTATATTTATAAATTTGTTCAATATTAAATACATTAAATTTAGTATAAATTAATTTATTTTGATAATCGAAACGTTTCTTCAAACAAATTTAGGCATTTTAGTTCGTGGTTACGAAGTCGGACATTTTGAATTCTCGTAGTTTTTGTCGTTCCAGCAACAATGCAGTTGCCTTCAGATCTGTTTCCATTAATGTTTTAGATGACAGTGAATGCGATCACGCACTGTATGTGCAAGCAGAATATCGTAATATGTAAGTTTACGAATTTTATGTGTAAGATAGGATTGTTGTGTGTAATTTGTAAGTTGTCTTGGAAAACGTTTCTGCTTATTATAAATAGTTAAACGGAAAGCAATTTCAGTGTTTTGTTTGGGAAGAGTAAATTATTGCTTTACGTTACGTGCACTGCCACTACGTTAGCTTCCCTATTTCGCGAGTACTGAGAAAATAGCTAGTTTAATGACAGGTAAAGTTGGACATGCCTGAAAAATACATTGTAAAGGCAAGGTCTTTCTTAGATTTTTATTTCTATAAGAAAATTGAGAGGCACATTTTAATTAACACACACATTTATTCAGAAATGCTTAAATGTAACCGTCTTTAGGTTTTGTATGTTTGTAATCATATTTTCAGTTTGAAATCAATAAATATGCTTTTAAAAAGCTTCTATTTTTTCTGACATCATCCTATAAGAGAAAATCCATTACGTGTATGAAAGTATGAGTGCCCGACTTCACCCAGAAAGGGTTGGAATAGTGGAAAACTACAGGGTGATCCGTTTGGGTATGAATAAAATAAAAACATTGTTGATTGTCATATATGGAAACTCCCATCTTTTAATCATAATATAACCAGCAAGAAATTTTTCCTACTATCGTAATATCTTTGTAATAATAAATTAATATTAACCATACCCAAACGGATCAGACTATATATATAGTTTTTTAAAACATAAGTTTAAACTACAATATATATATATATATATATATATTGCAATAGAAGAATAAAATGTAAATGAAGACTGAGAGCATTTACTAGGGTTTAAGTCGCAACCGTATTTTGTCGCATTTTGCTACTCAACTTCTAAAAATGGAACAAACTTTCAATGTAAATGTGCAAAAATGTGACAACCACATTGGACTTCAGAAACGAAGATGGTAGTGGAGAAAACGAAATCAGAGATGTGTATGTTTTTGTTGGTCAACTGTCCGAAGACAGGTCTGAGCCTAACAAGTGATACCAAGAAGGCACCACTTATGAGGCAATTAGGACAGGATATAATGTGGTAGGGTGGCCAGTTCCTTCCCCCCCTCCATTGCATACTTCGCCGACTGGTTAGATGTGTATGAACTAATCTACATTTAAATGAAATACTAATGGCTTGGGCAATGTTCAAAAATATATTGAGCAATAGGTGTTCAAGAATGGATTTCAAAGAGTTGGTACAATTCATGTCAGTTAAGGTAACAGTTTCTTCTAATTGATTTATATAATTCCATCGCATATTGTGAATTGTGAGCGAGGATTTAGTTTCATGAATCTTGTAAAAGCTGAAATTAGAAACCGCCTTTCAGTAAAAAGAGTTCGCACTCTTCTAACATAAATCTTAAGGGTCTGCTCGTAAATTATTTCAATATTTAAAGTGCCTATAAAATAACGTATTTTAATGTAATGTAAATTCAGCAGTAATTGATTCTAAAAATACCTAAGTCTAATGATTTACTTGCATAAATATATCTAGAGTGTGGTAAGATGGATTGAAAGTAATAAAACTCTAAGAAACAAATTATATATCTTTTTGTTTCTGCATACTTTATTGATTTTACCTTTCTGCACTATTATTTATAATATTACACAAGTGTTTTGCAATTTGCACAAATATAATTTTTCATTTGTACATTTCTCCGCCAATTATTTATTTTCTAGCTTAAACCGCGGTATTTACATCATAAATTGAAATACAAAATTTTACCAAAGGATTTAAATAAAAACATATAAAACTGTCCGACTTCACCCGCTTTTGCTTTATGTTACAGAAAGAGGGATGTCCGCTACGATGGCACCTATATACCCAATGGTAGTTGGTAAACTTCCAACGCTCTATAGATGATCATTATTATTATTATTATTATTATTATTATTATTAAGTAGCATAAAATGTTGCGCGTAAAATTATTTACAAGTGCAACGTGCACAAAGCAACGATTTGGTAAGTTCTGATGAATATGAAATTAAAATGCTATGTTACTTAAAGAACAATTCCTTGAAAACGCATACTTATCAAGATGTTCACATTACTGAGCTGTCTACAATCCAGAAGGGTGAGCACGATTATTGTCTCCTCTGTCCAGGAATACTCGTAATATCGTGTGAATTCGTTTTAGATAGTCTTTGCGGTTCCAACAGTAATTTTGCAGCTCCCCGCGCTTGTGCGGCAACTACTTTGCCATGCCAGTATGACGGGCATGTAGACCCATTCAGGCGTACAGTTAAGAATTTTTTTTGAACTACAATTTTCTTTTATACCGTATATTGCGTGTTCCGACATCATTCTTGGTCCTTCCATTTCCCCATTCGTCCACCCACATCACTCATTCTCAAAGGTCTATCTATAACGATACCCTATTTCTCCTCGCAGTCTAGTCTTTGTAATTCTATGTAACTAGTGGCTTGTGCAGCAAATGCTGCTGCAAACTAAGTTCGTTAGACGTTAAAATAAAAATTTTTCAGATTTATTTTCAATGAAGAATACTTGTCTTTTTGATAGTTATTTGCTTCCATAATAGTGAAACATACTCCCTCTGAATGGATTTTTTTAGGCCAAACACTTTTTCTTGAACCTATCCAACTTCAGTTTTTGAGTTTCAACGCGAAAACGCAAGTATCAATGTCAGGACGATAGCAGTAGCTATTTCAGGTCATTGTGGATTGTAGGCAAAAGTTAAAAAAATGTCAGGTTTGCTAAGCTTTCGAACAATAGCATTTTCGTATAGCTGCTGCATGTAGAACTTGAAATGTAGAGCGTAAAATCATTTTACCCTACTAAGAGATCTTGCTGAAATGATCTGGAGACTACAAAATTTTTCTAGGCCTCTTATTTTATCAGTAAGTAATACCTTTTTATCTTTCCTTAGGAACTGTAATTTTTGCGCTCTCTCGAGCCAATACTGAAGACAATGACACATATCAATATCTACACTACACCGCCATTAAGTATATGAAAAAGATCAAACCCCACTGGTTTAATAAGTATAAAATATTTGATTTCTAATAACCAGGGAAAGGATTTATATGTAAATACATATTTACTTATAAAGCTAATATAATTTATATTTTGCATTATCTTTATGTTTCACAATGTGTAGGGTTGAAAAATCCTACTTTTATTTTCCATATTTTTCCATATTTTAGAGTTTAGTACATATTTTCGTTAATTTCCATATATTTTCCATATTTCATATAAAACAGTCCATATTATATTAGGTTTAACAATAAAACAAAACAAAATTCCATTAACTTTTAAAAATACATTTCAACAATAGAGATTTAAACACATGTTCAGTAATCCCTTTAACATCAGAGTTATTTGAAAATTAGCAGTCCTATCAACAATGGGAAAGTAAGTTACAAAACTGTATTAATTTAATTTAAAATTTTTAACAGACTTCAGTTGTGCAGCTCAACAGTTAAATGCCAGTCAGAGTACACATAGGTTCAGTTTTGTAAATCATACTATAAAGACGGTAAATATGCCAAAAGTACGTCATTCAGTCAATTTAAAATCAAAACTAACAAGTTACATTTCAGAATTTAAAGAAGATGGTTTATCAACTGACAATAAAATATTATTTTGTAATTTGTGTCAGTGTGCAGTATCATCTACACAAAAGTTCCTGGTGCAACAACACATTACAACTAGTAAACATCAGGCCAACAAACAACTAAATTCCAAGCAGAGACAATTGTTTTTAACACAACCAACAACATCGAATGTAAGATCTGAGTTTAACATCGACCTGTGCCGTTCTCTCATCTCTGCTGATATTCCTCTCTACAAACTAAAGAATAAGGTCTTCAGGGAATTCCTTGAAAAATATACTCAACATACAATCCCGGATGAGTCAACACTTAGGAAGACGTATGCTCCATCCATCTACGATGAGACAATACAGAAGATAAGAGATGAAATTAAAGATAGTTCAATTTGGGTTTCCATTGATGAGACTCCCGACAAAGAAGGTAGACTTGTTGGTAATGTAGTTATCGGTTTGTTAAGTGAACAATATTCTGAACGAATTCTTTTACATTGTGATGTTCTAGAAAAGTGCAATAACAAAACTATAGTTAAACTGTTCAACGAAGCTATGGGTATCCTGTGGCCAAAGGGTATTATGTACGATAATGTGTTATTCTTTATTAGCGATGCTGCCCCTTATATGGTCAAAGCTGGACAAGCATTATCTGTTGTATATCCTAAATTGACTCATTTTACTTGTGTGGCGCATGCATTTCATCGTGTGGCAGAAGTGGTCAGAGACAATTTCCCTAAAGTAGATTTGTTGATTTCATCAGTGAAAAAAGTATTTCTCAAAGCTCCCAGTAGAGTTAACGTGTTGAAAGAAATGTACCCTGAAATTCCATTGCCACCAAAGCCAATTTTAACTAGATGGGGTACATGGCTAGAAGCAGTTGAATATTATGCCGAACATATAGACTCTATTAACAATGTTCTCCTTGCATTGGACTCTGAAGATGCAGTCTCAATTGATACTGCGAAAACAGTTACCTGTGACATAAGTGTGAAGAATGACTTAGCTCACATTCAGCATACATTTTCATGCATCATAAAAACGCTCAAAAGTCTCCAAAATAGGCACCTTTCACTATCTGAAAGTTTTGAAATTATAAATAGTACTGTGGAACAACTGAATCGTGGTAGAGGTAAAGTTGCAGATGCAGTAAGAGCTAAGGTGGACACTGTACTTTCAAAAAACCCTGGATATGAAGAACTACAAAAGGTTGTTGCTGTGATGAGTGGTGAATCAACAGTGAAGATTAACTTGGACTTATCCCCAGCAGACATTGTGAAATTGAATTATGTACCAGTTACTTCTTGTGACGTCGAACGCTCTTTTAGTCAGTATAAATCTATCCTCAGAGACAATAGAAGAAGATTCACTTTTCAGCACTTGAAAGAAATGTTTGTAACCTATTGTTATGGTAACAGACAATAAAAATTGTGTTTTGTTGAAACTACATTGGAAGATAAGGTACGTCCATTATATTTTTTGTTTAGTTTGATTAAAATGTACCAATATTTAACGTACATAGTCATTTTTTTATAATTTTAAGTCCATATTTAATTCCATATTTTGGTAAAAATCCATATTTAATTCCATATTTTGGTAAAAATAACTACATATATATTTACATATTTCATATATTTTTAGTCCATATAAATCCGTTCCCTGCTAATAACAATATTATTATCTTAAGTTTTGTAGTTATATATAGCAGTCACTCAGTAAATTATAGAAATGAAGATCTAAATTAAGATATTCTCTACATTTACTTACATAACCTCAAAACGTTTCACTTTCATATCATCAATATAGCATTAATATGTATAATGAATGAAAAATAGTCACATCATGATATTAACTATAATAATATTTAATTTCTAATGGTAATGATGTCATCAAACCACCTCAAGTTTCGTAGATTTGAATATCCAATACACAGCTGTACTCAGAAAATTATACACTGCAGAATCAGTTTTTAATAACAAATTGAATTGAGCTCTAAATATGTCGGCAATCCTGCAGGTCATGGCCTACTGTTTATTGTAGTGTGTGTTTTGTTCTGGAATTCAATCAAGTCGGCTGTGATTCAATAAAATTGTTCTCAAAACTGACAACAGATGGTTTTTGGAAAATAGAAAAATTATGTAGGAAAATTGACATTTCACTGAAAACTACTACTTTTCCGAAAAACTTTGGATGCCAGGCATGAAAATGAGGGATCACTCATTAAAATCGGTTCAGCCGTTTCCCCGTAATTTCCATTACCAGTTCAAATTATATATATATATATATATATATATATATATATATATATATATATATATGTGTGTTCAAACCGTTATGATAGGCTTTTATTCTAAAATTTAAGGAAGGAGATGTTTATTTCTGTCCTTATAATTATCCTCGATTTTTATCATATATTTTGTGTTCCCATAATGCTTATTTCTACACTCTAAACTTTACTCATTTTCTTTCTTTTTTGTTACTACCCATGTTTCGGAACCATGGAGCAGAAAGGGTACAACCATCGTTTAGTACAACTTCATTTTTTGAGTGCAGCTTGTTTCCCCCCCCCCCCCAAGATTCGACGGATGGTGCCACACGTCATTTGCAGATTTAACAACTTCTTATTTATGTCTTCATGTCATGTTCTATATCATTGTTCAAATTTAGTATAAACCTAGAGAGTAGTCAAAATTTTAGGCACACAGGTTAGTTATCGGACTGCTTCGAACGTTTATAAATTTGAATATTTTAAGCCTTTGTACCTCTACTACTAACAAAACATATTAATTTTCGTTTGCTCTTGAAGTGTAGATGACCACGAGATCCAGAGTACAAATTGTGCAAAAATTATACAGTTTAAACAATTAATGTAAAATTATAATAATAACTCTCAATTTCTGAAAAAAAAAGACAAACAATATGGAATAAAATAAAATATTTAGTAAACAACAAAAGCTTAAAATACATAACGCAAATATAAGGCAAGAAATTCAAAGAGTTACCACAGGATATGTTATAACATGTTTTTCAAGATATCCCCAGACGTCTCCAAGAATGCATCATCACTGAGGAAGTTAGACATTTACTTCACACGATTTTCAAAAAGTGAACATTTTCAAAGGTAGACGTTATCTCCAAGATTACAATTTTTGCTGCATTATGATTGTAAATTTGTGGACCTACATTGGAATAAACTGATGGGGATCCTAAAGAAAATTGGCGTGGATTGGAAAGAAAGGAGGCTGTTCAGTAACTTTATATGAAACAACGAGTCAAAGTCAGGATAGGAGAAGATATGTCAGAAGGAAGTGAAATTGGGAGAGGAGTAAGTCAAGGATGTCCTTTATCACCTATCCTGTTCAACATCTATTTGGAGGATTTAGTAAAGAACCGTTTTCAGTACATGGGAGGAATGATAGTAGGAGGGAGAAGAATAAAGTGCATAAGATTTGATGATGATATAGCGTTGTTAGCTGAACAGGAAATGATACTAAGGGCTATCCTACTGGAGCTAAATAACAGCTGTGAGCAGTATGGGATGAAGATAAATGCAAACAAGACGAAGACCATGGTCATAGGAAGTAAAATACAGAAGATAAACTTGCGAATTCTAAATTGAGGCAGTAGAACAAGTGGACAGCTTCAAATACTTGGGGTGTACTTTAAGCAGTAACATGAGCTGCTGCCAGGAAGTCAAAAGGAGGATAGCAATGACCAAGGAAGCTTTTAATAGAAAAAGGAGCATCTTCTGCGGACTTCTGGAAAAACAAGTAAAGAAAAGACTAGTGAAGTGCTTTGTATGGATTGTGGCCTTGTATGGAGCAGAAACGTGGACATTACGACGAAGTGAAGAGAAGCTAATAGAAACATTTGAAATGTGGATATGGAGAAAAATGGAACGTGTGAAGTGAACAGACAGAATAAGAAATGAAGCTGTATTGGAGAGAGTGGGTGAAGAAATAATGATGGTGCAACTGATCAGGAATAGGAAAGGGAATTGGTTGGATCACTGGCTGAGAAGAAACTGCCTACTGAAGGATGCACTGGAAGGAATGGTGAACGGGAGAAAGTGTTCGGGGTAGAAGAAGATATCAGATCATATACGACATTAAGATATAAGGATCATATGAGGAAACAAAGAAGGCAGAAAATAGGAAAGGTTGGAGAAAGCTGAGTTTACAGTGAAAGACCTGCCCTTGGGCAGGACACTAAATGAATGAATGATTGTAAAATACTTACTGAAGGAAATAAAGTAGTTATTAATAAAAGAAAACAGTCAGTCTTCCCTGCCGGAGCCTACGAGTATATATGCATTAAACTACTCTTAAATTGCTTTGTATTTTGGTGAAGTCCATTTAATTATCTTTATAGGTAATTATTAAAAATACGAAGGTTTAAAATATTCCCATTTACAAACGTTCTAAGTCACCTTTCAATTACCTAGTCCCCTTTATAGACGAGTACTCAAGGACACTTTAACTCAGTACTAATTTTGTTCGTTTTAGATTTTTTTGCTAATTCAAATTCGTAATACTTATTTCATTTCGGCGGTAGAGGGAAAATTGTGTGTAGTGACCACAATGTGACAATATGCTTACTTACTTACTTACTTACTTACTTACTTACTTACTTACTTACTTACTTACTGGCTTTTAAGGAACCCGGAGGTTCATTGCCGCCCTCACATAAGCCCGCCATTGGTCCCTATCCTGAGCAAGATTAATCCAGTCTCTATCATCATATCTCACCTCCCTCAAATCCATTTTAATATTATCTTCCCATCTACGTCTCGGCCTCCCCAAAGGTCTTTACCCTGTGGCCTCCCAACTAACACTCTATATGCATTTCTGGATTCGTCCATACGTGCTACATGCCCTGCCCATCTCAAACGTCTGGATTTAATGTTCCTAATTATGTCAGGTGAAGGATATAATGCGTGCAGCTCTGCATTGTGTAACTTTCTCCATTCTCCTGTAACTTAATTCTTTTTAGCCCCAAATATTTTCCTAAGAACCTTAATCTCAAAAACCCTCAATCTCTGTTCCTCTCTCAAAGTGAGAGTCCAAGTTTCACAGCCATACAGAACAACCGGTAATATAACTGTTTTATAAATTCTAACTTTCAGATTTTTTGACAGCAGACTAGATGACAAAAGCTTCTCAACCGAATAATAACAGGCATTTCCCATATCACAATATACTAGGATATTAAAATCTGTTTCCACATTTGGATACTTGTACTGACGTGGGCTATTGGTTGTTGATATTCGTATGCTATGTTTAGTATTAAGTCTGTATATCGGATGAACACATTCTAGAGCTTCACGAAAGCGACAAAATTTTTTTATTAGTCTTTTTCTGAAAATCAGTAACACAACGAAACTTGCTGGAAGATATCCATATACGTCATGCATCATAACATAAAAAAGTGGAATAAAATACGGGATTGGGTAAAAATAAAAGGAAGACTTCGAAATGTGAAAAGATGAGCAGATACTGGAAATATAAAAACATACGTAACACAGAACAGAAGATGAAATGTAAGAAAAAGAAATGAATGGAAGAAGGATTCACAGTAGAGCTATAAGAATAAAAATAATAAAATATATTCTGAAAAATAAATAACAAAAAACGGAACATCGTAAGAAGTAAACACAGAAAACATGCTGAGCACACTACGGAGACGTTCGAGAGCTCCCGGGGAGATGAAAAATCTCACATTCATCCTCCGACAACTCATCCAGTATACACAGTCTGTCACTCGACAGGAAGGCATTCAAAGAGATGGCCTGGTGAAATGTTTATTCAAGTAACGTCAATTTCCGAGATAAAATATGCAGATATATATATACCTTAAATCCTATATAATGCAATGTGAACGGCACTTAAAACACCAATTTCTGATAATCGTAATAGTAAAATACTGATTACGGATGAAGGGTTGCATACCTGCGTGCGCACAAGGACCAGTGGTACATTGGATGGAACTTTAAGTTCATAGCGTTTTTGTTCATCACAACAACTGCCTGCTTGAACGATTCCGATGGCTGCTTAGCTTATACTGCCTGCTCATAAGACCATTCTAACAATGCTTTCACTGAAATGGTAGGTAGCAGCACCAAGTACACTATGTTTATCTATATGTCTGCTGCAGGATATGAAAAACAAAACGTTGTTTTATTTATTTTATGCTCGACCATGCCGAAATGTAGTAATTATACACCTGGTAGTAGTCCTTTAATGCATGTCATTAAAGTACACCTACTCATTAAAGTACAGGTGTTCAGCCAATCACTAGTCAGCTTACAGGTGTTCAGCCAATGACAAGTCAGCTTTGTACCGTTATAAAACCGCAAGTATCGATTATTCTCGGATATGCAATCGAAAGAGAATTAGCGAAAAGTCACGGAGGCTGGAAGTCCAATACTGTCGCAGAAGGTTATGTTCTGTTACTATAATAATTAGCGTTAATTGTAAATAATATTAAAATAAATTCAATTTGTCATCTCGTTTTTCAATGTCTAACTTAATTTCACTGTTATATCAAAGTTAATATTTAGTTTACTCTGTAGGTTCTTATACAAGGTCAATGTGGACATCTGTTCCTCGGAAAAAATCAATACTTTCGCATCTGCGCACATCTCACAATATACGAGGTATTGCTCAAGGTCAGTTAGATACAAATAAAATGAATAATTTCAAGTTAGAAATATGGTCGAGCATAAAAAGTCGTATGAAACTCGCCTATAATGGTAATTAAGAAGCTCGTATGAAAATTATGAAACTCGCTTGTGCTCGTTTCATAAACATCCATACTCGCTTCTTAATTATTATCATTATAGGCTCGTTGCATAATGTACTATTCTGCCAGTGTGACATATTGAAGTGTATTAGGAATAATAACCATCACAAACTCGTGAAACTTCTAGTTTGCAATGTAGGAAAGTTTCACACCGAAAAAGATTTCCGGTTTTCTTGTTCTTCCAATAGCAAATAATATAACGGATTAACGAAGAGGAAGAAGAAGTATTACAGTCGTGAAAAAAAGAATATTTTAATCAAATAATACAAACAAAGAGCATAGGACCTATGTATATTCACAAGGTACTTCACTGGCCGTTAGGAGCTGCCATCTAGCGACAATTTTTTTTCTATTCATGTTACATGTGTGACCATTGAATGAGCAGCCAGTATAAGCGATCATCGGCTGCACAGATGCGTTCGAGCAGGCGGTGATCACAACACTACGTTCTTAGAAAAATGTTTATCATTTGTCATTTATTATTTGGAGTTTCGTGCTTCTAAATACGTCTTCAATTTTGCTGATTTAAGGAAGTTGTGTTATTTGTGGGCTAAAGAGGATGGAATGTCAAAAGAAAAAAAGGGACACTTCCGACATACCCTTTTGTTTGATTTTAATAAAGAGCAAAGGCAGAAGAGGCGGATCGAAATATTTGTGCCGTGCACGGAGAGAATGCTATAGGAGAAAGCACTGTAAGAAAATTGTTCTGTCGTTTCAACCCAATACAAAAAGTTAGTGTCCATCCACACAAGATGATGATGAGTGTCTGGTGGGATATAGAAGGCGGTGAGCATTACGAATTGCATTACCATAACTGCTGACATTTATTGCCAACAACTCAGAGGTCTTGCTGCTGCAATTGAAGAAAAGTGACAGGCAAATCC
The DNA here is from genome assembly GCF_040183065.1 of Periplaneta americana. Taxonomy (NCBI): domain Eukaryota; kingdom Metazoa; phylum Arthropoda; class Insecta; order Blattodea; family Blattidae; genus Periplaneta; species Periplaneta americana. Next base: position 133,704,108 of record NC_091125.1, read on the forward strand.
TGTTGCAACACGATAATGCACGCCCGCATTCCGCTAACATGAAGATAGCAGCTATCCAGGATCTTGGATGGGACGTGCTTCCATATTCTTCCGATCTTGCGCCCTCACATTTCCACCTTTTCCGTTCTATATTCAACAACCTTCAAGGAAACTCATTTTATAAAGAAAAAACTACCTCAGAGTTGGCAAAGAGTTAGGCCTATTGATAATTCATTCATTCATAATGTTCTGCCCTAGGGCAGGTCTTTCACTGCAAACCCAGCATTCTCCAGTCTTTCCTACTTTCTACCTTCCTTTTGTTCTCTTCATATGATCCATATATCTTACTGTCGTCTATCATCTGATATCTTCTTCTGATCCGAACTCTTCTCCCGTTCACCATTCCTTCTAGTGCATCCTTCAGAAGGCAGTTTCTTCTCACCCAGTGACCCAGCCAATTTTTTCCTCTCTCTCATCAGTTTCAGCATCATTCTTCCTTCATCCACTCTTTCCAACATAGCTTCGTTTCTTATGCTGTCTGTCCATTTCACACGCTCCATCCTTCTCTATATTCACATTACAAATGCTTCTAGTCGCTTCTCTTCACTTCGTCGTAATGTTTATAGATAATGTAGGAGAATATATTACTAATTAATTTCTGTGTTCTATTGATGTCAAAATAAAAATTTTTGCCAAAGCGAAAAAAAAAATGCTACTAACTTTTGCATAAACTTTATAGATGTGCTAAACTGAAATTCTCACGTTGGACAAAAATGGTGAGTAACAGTAACAGAGTTATATTTCCACGTCGTAAATGCAAGATGCGGAACACCAGCTGATTTCCATATCCAGGGAAGTTATGCCAAGGATTTTCATCATCCTAAAAATATCATACCCAGACCGAGTTGCAAGCCGGGTACTTCAGGTTTTACAGAGAAAATTATAACTATTTCACATTAGAGAACTATAATAATAATAATAATAATAATAATAATAATAATAATAATAATAATAATACTTAGTTAGAAATAGCTTTTACAGAACCCGGAAGTTCATAGCCGCCCTCAGATAAGCCTATCATTGGTCCCTCTCCTGACCGAGATTAATCCAGTCCGTATCGGTGTATACCAACTCCCTCTAATCCATGTTAATATTATCCTCTCATCCATGTCTCGGCCTCTCCAAAGGCCCTTTTCCTTCAGGCCTCCCAACTAACACTCTATAATTTATTCTGCTTTTAATTTCCTCCCGAGTGTCATTTATATTTGTTACTGTTGCTCTAAGATATTTGAATTTTTTCACTCCTTCGAAAGATAAATGTCCAGTTTTCATATTTCCATTTTGCACTATGTTCTGGTCACGGAGACATAATCATATATTTTGTCTTTTCGGGATTTACTTCCAAACCTATCTCCTTACTTTCTTCAAGTAAAATTCCCGCGTTTTCTGTAATCGTTTGTGGATTTTCTCCTAACATATTCATGTCATCCGCATGGATAAGAAGCTGATGTAACCAGTTCAGTTCCAAACTCTCACTGTTTTCCTGGACATTCATAATGGCATATTCTAGAGCAAAGTTAAACAGTAAAGGTGATTGTGCATCTCCTTGCTTCAGCCCGCAGTGAATTGCAAAAGCGTCAGATAGAAACTGACCTATACGGACTCTGCTGCATGTTTCACTGAGATACATTTTAATTAACCGAACTAGCTTCTTGGGAATACCAAATTCATTAAGATGATGATGATGATAATAATAATAATAATAATAATAATCATTTATTTTATTTATTTATTTAGAATATTAACGTGCAAAACAACAGCATAAGGCCAAGATACAAAACAAAACAAAACAGAAGAAATGATGATGAGAATGAATGATAGAAATGGCAGTGAGATAATAATAATAATAATAATAATAATAATAATAATTATAATATATATATATTATTTTTATTATTATTATTAGAAGGAAAAATGATAGAACAAGTAAACAATTTAGGTTGCAGTGTATCATACGTTAAAAATGGTGATGTAATAAAGAAGATTAATAAATTTAACTACATATGTATGTGGAACAATAAAAAGAAACCTCAAACAAACTAGGAAAGAAACTAAATTAAAATTTTATAAAGTAATGGCAGTGCCCATGTTCCTATATGACTCGTAATGTCGGACATTGAGAAAAAGTGAAGAGAGAAAAATAGCGACCGCCGAAATGCGATTCCTAAGGAGTATAGCTGGTACACTTTGTTGGACAAAAGGAGAAATGATGACATAGGAAAGGAATTAGCATCTTTAAACTAACAGAGAAGATACACCAATATAGAACTAAGTGGAGGGAACATGTGGAAAGAATGGAAGAATACCGCATTCCAGAACTGCTATTAGATTACAGACCAACAGGCAAAAGAAACATTGGCAGACCAAAGAAAAGATGGACTCAACAAATGTTTAATGCATGAGACCGGAACAAGCCTTTAGAGGCTTAAACCTTGACGATGATGATAATGATGATGATGATGATGATGATTATTATTATTATTATTATTATTATTATTAAAATGGGAGTATAAGGGTACAGTGCATCAGTTATTATGATTAAGTCTCGTGACGGAAATATTGTGCGAAATGGCAATATAAAAATTGGAAATTTATCTTTCGAAGAGGTGGAGACGTTCAAATATCTTGGAGCAACAGTAACAAATATAAATGATTCTCGGGAGAAAATTAAACACAGAATAAATATGGGAAATGCCTGTTATTATTCGGTTGACAAACTTTTATCATCCAGTCTGCTGTCAAAAAATCTGAAAGTTAGAATTTATAAAACAATTATATTACCGGTTTTTCTTTATGGTTGTGAAAGTTGGACTCTCACGTTGAGAGAGGAACATAGGTTAAGGGTGTTTGAGAATAAGGCGCTTAGGAAAATATTTGGAGCTAAGAGGGATGAAGTTACAGGAGAATGGAGAAAGTTACACAACACAGAACTGCAAGCATTGTATTCTTCACCTGACATAATTAGGAACATTAAATCCAGACGTTTGAGATGGGCAGGGCATGTAGCATGTATGGGCGAATCCAGAAATGCATATAGAGTGTTAGTTGGGAGGCCGGATGGAAAAAGACCTCTAGGGAGGGCGAGACGTAGATGGGAAGATAATATAAAAATGGATTTGAGGGAGGTGGAATATGATGATAGAGAATGGATTAATCTTGCTCAGGATAGGGACCGATGGCGGGCTTATGTGAGGGCGGCAATGAACCTCCGGGTTCCTTAAAAGCCAGTAAGTAAGTAAGTAAGTAAGTAAGTAAGTAAGTATTATTATTAAGGAGAAATGAATAGTAAAATCACATATGAACAATGCTAAATAATATAATAATAGTCGCAATTACAAGTTCGTCCAAGAAAGAAAGAAAAGCAAGCCCTCTGCACTAAGAGAAGGAGATAGTCTTTCATTTCCTTCATTTCCAATATGAGCGGAAGAGATTTTACGAATCAAATGCTTTACGTTGGTGACAGTGATGTGACGATGCACTGAACAGTAAACAGAATCTATATAGCCTATCTTTCCTTGCCTCAATCTTCTTACGTTTCAGTCCAGTTTTGTTGCATCCTAAAATTCCACTCGTCTTTTGAGAGATGAAAGAAGCGCTACACAGAAGAACGGGGCCTGACATTGACTTAATACGTTGATTTCATATAAACGAACGCATGAAAACATTCGAGACGGGTCGGGGCTAGGAGTGTCTTGGTCCAATAAGTCAGGAAGGAAGACGCGGAACTTTCATCAAAGCCATTTGCCTCACTCTGTCTCTAAAGCTCGGAATATCAAATAAAGAGAAACGGTGACATCTAGTATAACAGCTGAATGGAGCAGTTTAAGAAGAGGGAGGGCCACTCGAGACGTTAAAGTTGATAACGCCTCGGTAATATGATAAGGGTGACGTCAGAAGCATACAGAGAGTGTATTCCGAATCTCACCGCTGAGCAATCCGATGGCATCACGGTGTTCCGAATTCCACCGATGACGTCATTGATGCTCCACCGGTGTCGCACCAGTGCCATCAACTTGCAGAGGTGGTGGCAGTCTCCATCAGCCGCCATCAGTGAATCTGATTGGTTCTTGTATAGGGCGGGAATTAGCAGACGAATAACATCGTGCACTGTTGTGTCATGGCGGTGTGTTCTGCATTAGTTCTGCTGTATTGTTTGTAATGAGCACAACGTAAAAACAATATGTTAATGGCTTATGAGCGAACATGTCAACGGACCAGTTATTACTACCGGTTCAAGAAATAAATTGTTTATGCTATCTTTTCTTTGAATGAGATGGGAGTACGAAAATTTCGCAGAATTTTGCTAGCGTAGCACAGACAACAACTTGTACAGTCGCCATGACAGCATCGATCCTTCCAGCAGTTTTGTTCCTTATTTTGTCATTGATGCCACCGGACCAGTGAGATTCGGAATACGCTGAGAGCCACTCTGAGGGGCGGGATATTCTCTCAGATTGTCTTCAAGGCAATCAGACGTATTCTGAAGTTACTTGCTATTTTATATCTTCGATGAATCTACCACGAAAACAAACGACAAGAACACATGGGGATTTTTTAAGGAGAACGAAAGTATTGCAACTCCTTTACAGTAAGTTTCCACTAAAGTACACGATTTCACTATTTTTGTACAGAAAAATATGTTTTGGGATGCCTTCTGTCTGTGTATAGGATAGTAAATATTTGGGGAGGGGGTGATAGTCTGTTGGCTGTAGGGACCGGTTGTTAGAGAGTCATGTGGCTCTCGGTTGGTGCGCGTAGGCTAGGGGATCAATTCAATTTATTTGGCCATTAGACATACAGTTTTAGGCTTCGTCAGAATACATTGGAAAAAAACATGTAAATACATTTTAAAAAACACTAATAAAAGAAACAGTAAAATTTAAGTAATACAATGAAAACATGGAATAATTTGAAACTTTTAAATTGAAGAAAACTAACTAAATTGCAATTAAACTTATTTATTAAAATACAATTTCATACAAATTTGTGTTGAAAAACTCAGCAACAGAATAAAAAGGATTAATTTAATAACGAATTGTAAAATCTAGTTTTGAAGCTATTAATTGGTAATTTGTAATATTGACTTGAGAGCTTATTATATAATTTCATCCCCATAATTAAAAAGTTTGTGTTGCTCTTGTGTAATCTACAATATGGAATATTAATTTGTTCACTATTTCTAATTTCATGATCATGTATATTGGCCACTAATGAGTAATTGTCGATATTTTGTCGAGTGTAAAGTACTAGATCATATATATATATATATACAAATGTATGATTGTTAAAATCCGTGATTGTCTGAAAAGTGACCGACAATGTTCCAGATAGTTTGATTTACATAAAATTCTAATGGCTTTCTTTTATAAAATCAAGACGCTTCCAATTTTGGCTCCATTTCCCCAGAAAATTAGGGCATATCGAATTATCGACTGAAAGAAAGAAAAGTAGGCACATCTTAAATAATTTTGAGAAACGCAAGTAGTTAGTTTCTTTAACAAATATAAAACTCTTGATAGCTTTGTGCTTATGTATTCCATGTGCTTATCCCATGTTAAACTGGAGTCTATAAAAAGTCCTAGAAATTTTGTGTAGTTGAGTCTGTTGTCCTTATTTATTAGATAGTTTAGGCTGAAAGTTAAGTTGATAGTTTTTTCTTGATTAAGCAAGACACCATTAGATTCAAACCATAAAGCCATCTGTGATACAGTGTCGTTGTTGAGAGCATGTATGTAATTGATTTTGAGCACGCAACTCATTCCATATCGAGGGTTAGCGCAATAGATCTCAACAGGTCGCAGTGCTGGGCCACCCGTGTCCTCCTCATTTAAATTCCTTTCCATGGACTATTCTGTGTAAAAATGTTCGTACTAACATGTGTCCAATTTTCAATGGATGTGTTTGAATATTACACATAACAAGCCTTACAAATGATATTAATAGGCTTCGTATTCCAGCTACCAAAAGACTGAAGTTAAAGACACATTGGGTATATATGACGCCGAACACGGGTAATGCGACGGATAAGGATATAAACAAAAAGTTCTTCGCTGCGTGTTCGTGGAGTATAGTCAACTCCCGACGTTCTGAAGCTATACTAGTAAACACATACTTGAGCCGTGTTGTTCATTTTCGTCGTGATCTTTGAAGTTAGTAATAACGTGCATTCGTAAGTTATGGAACTTGAACATATGTGGATGTAACTTAATATAATTTTATGTTGCAAGAAATTCTTTCAATAGCACATGAAGTTATTGGTGCATGATGTAGTACAAGATATTCCTATTATCTGATATTATTTCGTGTTTCATTAGAATATTGCATATGTCGCTCATTACTGAAAATCCACTAATTTTCTATGTACTTTTCAAAAAATTCCTAAAATATAGACTATGTAATTTATTAGTTGGGATGTTGGCACTGAACATTATGGTACGCTACACAAATACATGCTAAACGTGGAGTTAATATCTTCATAATTTTCAGATTTTTATGGTACTGATTCATTTGGATTAAGTTCAACACACATTCTGTGCCTTTTGGTATTGCAATGTCCTTCAGTGCACTGTTTTTGTCACTTTGAAGTTTATTTTAAACAATGTATATGTAATGTTGTCTATATTTGAAGCGAAAATATTAATTCAAATATCTTCAACTATGCCCTGCAATATTACATGCTTGAGAGTCTTACCTAAGAATTTTACCTCTGCAATGAACCTTCAGTCAGCCACAAAGATGTAGTTATTTAAATAATATGACTAGTAAGAGCAGCGATATTTTACTACTTAATTAACTTATTATTCCCAGAACATGAATTTTACTAGCAATCGAAAAGTATTGGGAATAAATCTGTATGTGTGTGTGTGTGTGTGTATGTATGTATGTATGTATGTATGTATGTATTTATTCACACTGCAATGGGTATATACCTGGTGGCAGTGGTAACTAATTACAGTCAATAATGACAATAAACTTATTAATTAAAATACAATTAATAATAATACTAATAATTAATACTAACAATAATTTATAATAATAATAACAATAATAATAATAATAATAATATGTATCTAAAAACCTAAGTTCGAACTAAAACCCACGAGTATGATATGTTCATATCTGCACAAGTACCTTTCAACAATACACTGATTTCGCTGTCAACTCACTCACTGCACTGGAACTCCGACACATTTCACTGATTCTATCCTGATTTCACTAACACTTCAAAAACATTTCATTGTTCAAATACATTGCACTGCCACTATAAACTATAAAGCTTCCCTGACAGGAACACGTTTCACTTACACAACACACTTCACTGACATAACATAATTCTTCACTGATACAACACTTCAATAACAAAATATCATTTACACCCTTTAAATACTGTGTATAATTATCGTCTATTAGTAAAGTACTTAAGCCTATTTTTAAATACATTTTTGGTTGTTGGTAAAGCCTTTAGTAAGTCTGCAGGTAAAGCATTCCAGTCCCTGATAGTACGATTGAGAAAAGAAAACTTTCCAGTGTCCGTCCTCTGTCTTCTATCCCTTTTATATGAGTTGTCGTTCCTTGAAGAGTAATTTGGCGGTTGCAACCTATTTTTTATTTCTCTCCAAGCAGGCTCACCTCTGTATGTTTTAAACAGTGCGCATAATCGAATTCGCGTTCTCCGGTTCGTGAGTGTGTCCCATTTTAATGGTGAATTTTTCCGACAATACTTGAGAGCCCGTTTTTGAATCTTTTCCCGTGTCTTAATATGTGCTAATCTGTAAGGATCCCAACATGCAGCACCATATTCCATTACAGGATGTACTAGTGATTTATATGCAATCTATTTGGATTTATCAGAGCCTTTTCTTAGTACCCTCATCACAAAGTGTAACGCTCTCCATGCTTTTCCTGCCGTGTCTGTAACGTGTTCCTCACAGCCGAGATCGCTGCTAAATGTTATTCCGAAGTATTTACATTTGTTAACTTCCGGAATGGTTTCACCCCCTAACATATATAAGGAACAAAAAAAAAAGTTTCCTTCCCTGGCAGGATTCGAACCACGAAAGTCTCAGTTACCAATCCATCATGCTCTGGAGTGAACAAGACTCTGAAATGAGCTACAAGAGTCGGTCCGGTTTTTTTTTGCCACTACTGTACATAACTCCTTAAGAAATTGTTCGTCCCTTCATATCATTTGTAAGTCAAACACATCCATTAAAATTGGACACGTTTGTACGAACATTTTTACACAGAATAGTCGACACTACCACTCCCAAAAATATTTACTATTCATCCTGAAACATCATGCATATTACTAAACAGAAGTTCACAAAACATGGAAGACAGAAGTAACCTACTCTCAGAAAACTAGCGTCCTAGTCGTGTTTCCAACACAAATAAGCAAAATTCTGGAAATATTGAACCTAGAACTCTGTGCTGTGAAGATGGCACCAGACCGAGTTTGGAATGAAGACGAAATTCTTAAGCCTGGTACATGCAGGTATTTCTCACTTCACGAACTCTGTGATATTCCTTCACACTCGCCGAGGACTGCAGGCGAAGGAGGCTGCCGCTGAATCCCGCGGTTTGGGCCACGCTCCACTGCGTCCATGCAGTGGAACGAAGCATCGCTATCTTCACACAATTGGCAGATCAGAATCTACACCCTCCGGTCCCATAAACAGACTACAGGGGGATCGGTTCAAGGGATGGGATGGTATTCCGCGCTAATTTCAGGTTTTCCAGTGTTTTAAACACGTTGTAATTACTCGTCTCTCTTGCCGCTCTGAGCAAGCCAGTTGAGAAAATTTAAACTTCGTTCTATTTCTACTGCAGAAACTCAAGTTGCTGCATACTCTCTACCACAGTCTACTATATACAGTCGCGAAGCTTGAGGTGATTTTTTGCAAATCTCGTGATAAGGCGCTCCAAGCGGTTAGCAACTAGAAACAATAGACTGTCCACGGTCGACTTTGGACTGTGTCGTATTTCCATCGAGTGCTAGCTCGTTGCTTATTTCACATTCATGCTTGTGAAAATGTTCGTTATTGGTTGTAATGAAAATGTTAATGGCTAAAATACAATAATTTGAATAATAATATTTTACTAGAGACGTAGAAAAATTAAGTTTGTTTTAATGAAATTTATTGATCACGTTTTATTTTCAATTCTGATGGGATTATTATTGCTTAGGCCTACTTTTTTTTTTTGAAAGGATATGTTTTTAATTATAGCTGTTAATTTTGTTGTTATTTTTATTTGTTACATTACTAGAGACGTAGAAAAAGTCTGTTACAATAACATTTATTGATCACGTTTTATTTCCAATTCTGGTGTGATTATTATTGCTTAACCTCATCCCACTTTGTTAACTACGTAAGCCTATACTACAAGTACCGGTACACGTAAGTTACTCCTTTAATTCATATTTCCATTATTATTGTTGTAAAGGGAAATGAAAATTAATATTTATTGGTTTCATAGTTAATTATCGCTATAATCTTGAATGAGTGAAGCGATTATAGTAAATTTCAGTTCGTTTTGCACAAACAAAAATAATATTAACCTATTTCTTGCAGATATCTTCGAGTTTATGATGGAATTTAATATACTTCATTAAAATAATAAATTAACTTTATGCATTTAATATTTCAATAATGGAAGGAAGGTGTTAATTTTTACAAAAGAACACAAGGAAAGTGTAACATATTTTGTCGTCTACTAGGAGAGAGATCTGCGATGATGAGGCGATAGTAGCGATCCTAGTGGTGGGCAACTACCCATGTTTGCATTTTTACTACATATTGAGCTTCGCGACTGTATATAGTAGACTGTGTCTCTACCGTGTTTACTGGAAAGAATTATCAAATGAAAGCCATTTTCCCTGTCTTAGGTTGTTCCCTATCTTGAAATAGGATTATCATTATGTGGTATGCATACATCATACATCCAATTGTTCTTTTAATAATTGTAACTGTCCTATTCTAAATTAATCTCCTCAAGTTAAGTAGTCTATCGCGGAAGAATAATCGATCAACACTTACGTTGCGATAAACATGTTCTTTTTCTATGCATTGCATTAAATCACTGGCAATTGTAATGGGACATCAGGGCTTACTCAGTACAATTGACGACAAAACCATACCAAGACTGTCAATAAATGGGTCGTTTATTAAGTATAGCGACACTGTAAAAAAATCTTGGATTATCAATGGACAGAGATCTAAACTGGAATAATCAAGTAACTCACATCTGCAAGAAAATATTTTCATTGCTCCACTCTCTAAATCACTTGCGAAACTGTCAGCCTCTTTCTATAAAAAGAAACATTATTCAATCGCTAGTGATGCCCCATTTTGATTACTGCGATTCTCTCTTGACAAATATAACTGTCAATTTAGCTGAAAGATTACAACGTGTTCATAATGTGTGTGTCCGCTTCATCTTGAATATTCGTAAATTTGACCATATAACGCCATCTTTTGGAGTTCTTTCATGGGTCCGCCTAAAGGAATGTAGAACAGCACATTCTTTATTTGTTCTGTTTAGAATATTGTTCACTTCTACTCCAAAATATCTGAGAACTCGCTCTGAATATCTTACAACGTTACGGAATCAACATCAGACCTTATTATCCATTCCTCGTCATCGTACCTCTTTCTATTCATCCTCTTTCATAGTATCAGTTTGTCGCCTATGGAACTATTTACCTCGTCACGTCAGGGATTTCCGAACGCTTAATCAATTTAAATTAAGAATTAAGAATTACATACTTTTACATGAAATTGATTTGTGAGTGTTCGCCGATTTTTATAGGTTATTCTGCGTGTATATAAATTGTCATTTAGGCCTATCATAAAGTAGAATTAGGATATGAATTGTAAATAACTTAATAAAGTATCATGTTTAGTTAATATTTCATTATAGCCCATGAAAGCTTGTTAATGTGAATGAAAATGATTTTATATTTAAGCATGACTTTACTATTTTTGTCATTGTTTCATTATGTATTTCACCTCTGGTAGTGTGGAAGAGAAGGCCTCATGACCTTAACTCTACCTAAATAAATAAATAAATAGATAAATAAATAAATGTATGTATGTATGTATGTTTTTATTTACACTGCAAGTGGGCAAGCACCCGGTGGCAGTGGTATACACAATATAAACAATACACAAAAAAAAATGATAAGCAATACACAATAAATTTACAATACACAATACAATTATACAATACACAATACAATTTTATACACAATATAATAAGAATACACAATATAATTTAACACAATAATAATAAAACATAAATAAAATACCTAATTTTACATTACAAGCTACATAATTATGTATAGGCCCTACATAAGTTTCAATAGTCTTTCACTTTACTCTCATCTCACTCACTGTAGTGGCACTATGACGCATTTCACTGACACTTTAGGACACATTTCACTGACACACTATAACACATTTCACTGACACTATAGAACACATTTCATTGACGCTATAAATTATCACTGATCGGAACTATTCACTGCACTGTAAAACCATAACTTCACTGACTCACCTCGCTTCACTGATACAACAGTTCAAATAAGTCAAATAATTACACCCTTATGCATACTGTACTTATAAACAGAACTACATTTAAACTAAACATTTCTAGTCTAAGGCCCTCTTACATGGTATTTTTAAATAATTTACAATTCAAACCAAGGAAGTAACTCGTCAGGCTAAATAAATACATGTCACCTTAAAAAATTAAATGCTAAATGTCACCTTAATTTTAATTTGCACTTGATACACAACTTTTTAAATTATTCTTGAAACTCCTTAAGGAAGGACAGCCCTCAAAGACCGCTGCAGGTAGGTCATTCCAATCATTTATAGTTCTATTTAAAAATGGAAATTTACCTACATCCGTTTTCTGTAATAAAATAAATAAATAAATAAGTAAATAAATACATAAATAAATATATATACATAAATATATATATAAATAAATAAATATATATATAAATAAATAAACTAGATAAATAAATACATTAAGAAACATTATTCACTATTTTGTTCTTCTTCCTTATCCCAAGGTCCTTAGACCAAGTCCATGAGATTATGTTGTTCCAGCATGTGTCCAACCTTCTTTGGGTATGAGTAGATGTAGTCAGGAGTAAGCTCTAAACATGACAAGATGTTAGATGGTGGTGAAGCTTGTTCTATGTTGTATTTTGTTCATATTGGGAATATCCTAAAGATTTGTGGAATGTTCTCTGAGGATGAGTATGTAGCCTATATTTGTTCTAGCAATAACATTATTATTATTATTATTATTATTATTATTATTATTATTATTATTATTATTATTATTATTATTATTATTTGGCGTAGAGCAATCGAGAACAGTTTCGTTCTATACACAGGAAATTTGTAGATGCCAGACGTCTGTTAACATGACTAGTGGTATTCCAAATCCGTCAAAAGGTGACCATCGAGCTGTGATTCAATTCTTAACACCAGAAGGCTCTGGGCCACCCAACTTACAGCCCCGATTTGTGACCATGCGGACTCTTAAAGAAATATATAGAAGAACACATTCTTCACTGCTGCAAAGTTCAATGGGATGCCTATGGAGACTTCATCTAACGAAACCTGCTACATTCAAGTACCTAACTGGCAGTGTCCGACGTATCCCCACAGATCAGACGCCTGTGTGAATGTCTATGGAGACTTCTTCTAAGAAACCTTATCACATGCATGTATTCTTAAACATGGAACTTTCTATATTTATAATAGTTTTTAATTAGTTTTATATTATGTAGTCGCTTTAACTGCGAGATAATTCTACGACTGTGAACATTTTCGTTTATACACAGCATTGCTGCCATATTTTGTACTACTAGCTACATCTGAACGTCTACGAACCACAAAGCCATCTAATGTTATACGTTTGGACATAATTGTATCGCGAAACTGATATCAAGAAAATGACTAAAACATACATACATACATACATACATACATACATATATACATAGAAGTCTATCCAGTTGCGAGCGGTCCCTGGTGATATTCTCAGGGAATTTTTGGTAGAACGAGCAAGTTCCCTTCTCACGCTGATTGTGTTGTCCTTAAGGTTTAACACTTAATCCAATTTAAACCTAAGGACAACACAAACACCCAGGCCATACATACCAAGGAACAATTCCTAATCAGGGAAAAATCCCTTAACAGAGTCGGGAATCCAACCCGAGATCTCCTGGTTGCGAGCCAGCGTTGCTGGCCTAACCTAGATCAAGAAGCTGTCCAGATAGATAATGTTAAATCAAACTAATGTGACAAATTAAGATTTTAAAGATCAAAAATGTGAGTTCAGGTTCTCTCAGATACTACCAAAATCTCGTGTTTTATCCACCGGGACTTAAAATTTAAAATTATACTGAAATTCCTACCTCTAATTCGGGGTTTTTACTGATGATTTTACTATTAGGCAGTATTCTACATCTCATTTTACGATGTGTTTCAGAAGAAGAACATTAAAATTGTTGCATACGTCTCAAGTTTCAATAGTGAAATATGCTACTAGTCAGCGATACGGAGAGGGAAAGGAACTGGACACCCTATCGCAATATATCTTGGTCTAGTTGCCTCATGAGTGAAGCCATATTAGTATTACTAATGAGATTTCGACCAAATTTCGAACTGCTGACTAAACATACAAATATACTGCAATTTCGAGGTTAAAAATCGAGGAATAAAATAGATTCGAAGAAGAAGAAGAATCTTACAAGATAAACAACAATGACACAGACAAGATATTACAGATGGAAGAACAGAGAACTTTGACATTCCCCTCACGAGAGAGACAGAGAGAGAAGTTCATGAACATGATCATGCTACCCTTTGCGATATGTGAATACGCTTCTGGACGGACACTAATTATTTATTATCTTACAATACTTGAGTTCAGAAAACAAGTGAAACCTGCGTTTATATCGCAGTATTTGTTTGTATATTCATTAGCGGGAAAGCATCACCATGGGAAACAAGCCAACAATTGAGGCTGTTTCATCGCCGAATCAGATAGTGTGAAGCCAGCTAATCACAAATGGGCGGTACTATGTTGTGTTTGCGGCGACAGTGTAAACACAAGCCCAAAGCGGAAGATGTGACTTCCATGTAGAGGTCAGGTCGATCGCAACTTGTCAATCACTGCGGGGTTGCAGACTCTGCTATTTGCATTGAATAGTGGGGGAGAAGGGGGAGGAATTTGTGAAAAGAAGAGCCTAGTGCATGCCTCAACAAACACCGCGCAAACAGTCAGGTAAACACACAAAATGACTGCCCCAGGCTGATTACAGAAAGAAGAGCTTTCAGCCTTGCTAAAAAGGGTTGGGATTATGTACAGAAGTGAGTGTTCCAGAAGGAAAGCATCAGGATCATCTAGACTTCTCTTACATAAGCATGAATTCATGGATTTTGTTGTTTCTTTCACTGTCCAAATTATATGGGGTAAAAATCCAACTTAATAAATTTCTCAATACCAAAAATTCGTTTTGAGCGAGAATATTAAGTCAAAAAAATTAAAGAAAATACACCTCTTCAAGAGATAGGTTTGGAAGTAAATCCCGTGAAGACAAAGGATATAATTATAGCTCATAACCAGAATATTATACGAAATGGAAATATATAAAAGTTGGAAATTTATCCTTTGAACAAGTGATAAAATTCAAATATTTTCGAGCAACCGTAACAAATGACACTCGGGAGGAAATTAAACGCAGAATAAATATGAGAAATGCCTGTTATTATTCGGTTGAGAAGCTTTTGTCATCCAGTCTGCTCCAAAAAGTTGAAAGTTAGAATTTGTAAAACAGTTTTATTACCGGTTGTTCTGTATGGTTGTAAAACTTGGACTCTCACTTTGAGAGAGGAACAGAGGTTACGGATGTTTGAGAATAAGGTGCTTACGAAAATATTTGGGGCAAAGGGGGATGAAGTTACAGGAGAATGGAGAAAGTTACACAAAGAAGAACTGCACGCATTGTATTCTTCACCTGACATAATTAGGAACATTAAATCCAGACTTTGAGATGGGCAGGACATGTAGCACGTATGGGCGAATATAGAAATGCATATAGAATGTTACTTGGGAGACCGGAGGGAAAAATACCTTTGGGGAGGTCGAGACGTAGATATGAGGATAACGTTAAAATGGATTTGAGAGAGGTGGGATATGATTGTAGAGACTGGATTATTATGTGAGGGAGGCAATGAACCTCCGGGTTCCTTAAAAGCCATAAGCATATATAATAGACCTCTTTGAAAGAAGATACCTATGTTGATTAACATTTCATCGACATGTTAGAACGTTGGTCACCTTGCAGGCCTTAGCTATGTGTTTTTTTTTCTGCTGAAACACACGTTTTTGCAATTTCATATATACTAACAAATTTGTTTCTCTGCATCGGACCATGAAACTTTTGATAGATATGTGTGCACAAACATGAATTTAACACTTTTTGAAGAAATTATAAGAATCTGTTAGAATTTGTAATTTTTATTCAAGTTTTCATGCCTGAGAATTTCGTGAAACCTAAGTTTATGAACAACCTAAATTTATAAACAATGTTGAGTTTTCTTAATGAGACAATGAGGCACATGAAAACTTAAGAAGCTATTCTGTCTGTTAATGAAGAATGATAATAACGACTTCTAGGAAAATACAAGACATTATGTATTATAACATGACATTTCAACTTACATAATTGCGTTCGCTTGTCGTAAAACAGATGACAAATCAAACAAATGACGATCGTTCAAGCGGTAGCATATAGAAATCGTTTCGAATACGATACCCGTTTTCATGCAACTCAAACCGTATTGAATACGATCCCCTCCCTTTCTTAGGTGTATCGACCTTGAGTTTCTGATCGTTTTGAATCCCCGTTCTGATGAAAGTTTCAATACGGTAAGCGTATTCAAATCGATTTAAATACTCCATGAAAACGTAGTAATTAAATCCTGAAACTAATTCAGATTCGTCGTCTGCCTATCCGTCTGTTTGTCTACAATCCTGTACATAAACACAGCGATTTCTTATAAAATATTGACCGATTTCATTTGGTCATATTTAGTATCTACAGTGATTTCAGCCTATAATGGGCTTCAAAAAACGAAGTGGTTAAAATTAAACTGTGACTACGTAACCAGCTGTACATAGAACACTAAGGACAGAGGGAATATTAAATTTGGTACAAGAGTGTTCCAGATTATGCGCTTCATAATTAGGGCTAGGATTTTTATGACCTATAAATCATGAAAAAAATGTCCTAAAAATAATGCATTTATGACCTAAAAATCTTTAAAAATGCCCTAAAATTGATCTTACACAATTGGCTTGGTAGGAAAAGAGGTTTTGTACTACTTAATATTTAGACTAGTAATTAAATTAAATTCTATTACCAACATTTAAGTTTATTTAATTTTACATATTTTTTTCTAAGTAGGACACTTTAATTAATTATTTCACCTGATGTAGTTCCATGTAGTCCACCACAAGGCCACTCTTATCCGGAACTAACAATCATAGAGGAGTCTATATTGAAGGGGTGGTTGGACTGATCCATTATGTGGGGTGTACTACATTAAAATGGCAATATTTGTGTAGAAAAACGATTAAAATATTATACAAAATAATGGGTATTAATGGACAAAATATGTAAAGAAAATATCAAAGGAAATAAACATTATTTTACATTAATGGGGATTTATGGCCAAAATTAAATGAAAATGCCTAAAAAATGATCGAATAAAACAAATAAAACAAAAAAATTTCTTATGAGCTGAAATAGGCAAAAAAAAAATGCCCTAAAAAATGTGTCTTAAAACACTTAGTTCATCACATAACATATAAATAGGCCTACTAAAGCAGCTATGTTTCTGGCTTAATAGAAAAAAGATGCAATTTCATCAAAATCCTAGTCCTGTTCATAATTCTTGCGATTACACATTTTCAGCAGTTAATATCAAGTGTAGAACAGCAACTATACTGGGTGTTCATTTCAAAGTGTGTCATGACGTCATTGCTGTGAGTCAGCGATTTGAAGCGAGTTTCAGCTTTTATGTCAGAGAAGTTGCCTATTATTTAAGGCGTTCAATCTGAACTTGAGAACGTGTACGGTATAACTTGAACGTCGTAGCAACAGATGGCGGCCTGTACGGTATGTGTGCTACCATAACCTCTTTCGAACTGTATTTTGAGCGGGCAAATCGTACGCAGGGTATTTGTTATCATCGGTAACGGCAACATTCCACAACACAAATCAAATGCTCCGTGTCCATGTTGACCGTCGAAGTTAATGTCAACAAATACGTAAGTAATCGTCTTAACCCTCTCCCCCATAAAGAAAAAAACTCACCACAGTACGTGTTTCGAAACAGTTCACATTCCTGGCACTACCGGCAATTCCGTACGTATTGGTAAGTACTCTTCAGAATGAACGCCGTACTTGCTAGGCAACTTCTCTAGCACATAGGTAATACGCCTTTGCGGAAGTGTAGGAAGATTGAATTCTCTAGACTCATCGGCTAGCCACATGACGTCGTACAGCGAGCCATGACACACTTTGAACTGAACACGCAGTAGACTTCGCTCTTCGATTATTTGCAAATGTAGAAGTTCACGACCCTGGTATTAAACTATCCCCGCTACCTGCGGCGATTCTGTTATTATTTTGCAAACTAGCGCCACCAAACGTCGAAGCAGTAGGCGTTCTTTGTTATGAAAACCAAACCAGCTTACAAAAACGTTAATCAAAGGTAACGCTCGTTCAAGACCTCGTGAGTCCTAGAATAGGCATTTCCCACTTCCTGTCTGAAAATACTCAGTTTATTAGATTCTTTTATAATTTGTATTATTTTGACCCAGAAGGTTTCAGATCTTCTGTATATCAAACGGCATTCAAAATTATAAATATTGTTGACACTCAAATACTGTTGTTATACATTCAGAATGCGAATTTCTTGGCACATATTTTACATAAGCCTCTTGATCTCACAACAGAAACTAAAACAATTCTAATTTCTCATGTTAGTTTAAAGGAAAATCATTTCTGTAATTTACTTAGCTTTAACTACAAAGTGCGCCAGATCTCTGCATTCTCGTTTAGTTTTCTTTTTCTTGGTTGTTTAACGACGTTGTATCAACTACGAGGTTATTTAGCGTCGATGGGATTAGTGACAGCGAGATGAGGCCGAGGATTCGCCATAGATTACCTGACATTTGCCTTACGGTAGGGGAAAACCTCGGAAAAAAACAAACCAGGTAATCAGCCCAAGCGGGAATCGAACCCGCACCCGAACGCAACTCCGGATCGGCAGGCAAGCGCCTTAGCCGACAGAGCTACACCGGTGGCCTCTTGTTTTGTTCACCAGTTTAGTTATATTAGGCCTACATTGCCTGAGGAGGGCAGTCAGATATGCATCTGTCAATTTAGAGCAGCGGTGATCAAAGCGGGTGTCGTGATTACATCGTGTAATCACAGACATTCAAACGAGTACGAGGAGTTTCCTGTACATTGCTGTGTGTTTCATTCACGTACTGAAGGCAAGAAGTGGCGGTATCATGTCGCTCTACAAATTTGTCTCTACAAGCAGTAAGAGGTAGTTTCGTAAAGACTAAGGAGAACTTTTTTTGTTGTTCTGTCGAACAAAATGTAATATGTTTACTTTGCTCAACGGTTCAATTAGGAGTATATGGGTATAGAAACATTAAGTGCCACGCTGAATAATGTATTATTATTATATTTATTATTATTATTACTATTATTTTTATTACTGACCACTAAGTATGTGTTTCTATAATTCTCTGTACGTGCATGAATATTGATATTTTTAGATCTTCTCCCTAGAAGGATAAAATTATTAGGTTTCATCTCGGTTTTAATCTTCTTAATCTTTAGATGAGTGTAACTATTTATTAGTTATTCATTTAACAATAATATTGTAGAAAAACTGATTAAATATTATGTGCCACGAACTGTTCAACGCCAGGAACTGACATGTCTTAATCGTAGCCAGGAAGAGAAAGATGACATAAATAAATGTAACGAAATCAACTACCTAATGGGGTTTGAAATATCTCGTGCTCTAAAGCCTTTTAACAGAACAGAATTTCTCAAAAGAGTAATGATTAAAATACCTTAAATAACTTGTCCATAAGAAGTTTTTAATTTTGAAAAATTACGAATTTCTCGACCAAGTATCGAGAGAAGAATTGAGAAAATTCCTGATTATATTCAAGAGGAAGGTTAAAAAAAGAAGCAAGAAAAATCGTATATTATTCACTGGCTCTTGATGACAGCAGTGACATTATTGATGCAGCAAAGCTTGAGATTTTTATCCGCGCGATTGATCAAGATGTTAGTACAGGAACCACCACTGGTTGTAATTTTTATGCCAAATACCTTACCTCCGTCTCTTTACTTCATAGGCTGTCAGTCGCATATAATCACTGCAGCTCGAGTTTTGGTCACCGGTGATTTAGAGCGATCGTTGCTCTTATTGCAGTTCATTTTCGAGAATGTTTGCTAGGCTAATAACAAATAACATTCAATCTTCCTCAACTTGGTGAGATTGCCAAAGACAAAGGATATTAAACAGTAACATTTAAGATTACATTAAAAATGTCTTACAAGAAATGTGTTTACAATCAACTAAAATTTACGGTAGATAATGTTTCACATAATGAAAATGTGCAGTAAAATAAAAAAATACAGATAAAAATAGAATGAAAGGATTTAACTGTAATTTGAATTGAAATACAAGTGTCGCCGTAAAATCTGCAGAGAACCCTTCAAAGCTATCATAGAAATTTCCTTAATTGTCGTTGTTGGGACTCCAAATTTATGACAGAATGACACGAACAGCGCTCATCATTAATCCGATGACTATGTAGAATCAAACACAGAACTTGTACCCGCTTTGTGACTGTTTTTAATACAGACGTATTCATCTTTCCATTGCTCTTTAAACTGGCTTTTTAGAACGACACTGAGTTGAATTCCACCACTAGACAGTGAATACAAACCCACTCTATCTTATCATGTGAATGACAGTTGTGTTGATGGATAACGTAATCCGGCTTGTGATGAATGCCACAACTGGGGCTCAGTTTTGCATCTCTGGTTTATATGATATTCGAGATTCTTAGGCGAAACTTGTGGGGAAAAATTTATTATGTATTTCATATTTTTTTTTTTTTTTTTTTTTTTTCCACAATGATTAATATCTTTATTGTATTTGCAGGGTATATAATGACCGTGTAACACACTGTGTAGTTACAAAACTATTATTATTCATTCTCGATGCATACCTGTCAAAATAGAACTATAATGAATGCACTAAAGTTTCATTAATTTTCCTTGGCGGTGCATCTGTAGCATCAGGATAATAAATTGCCTTTAAATTAACATAGAGAGTAGACGATTCCGTGTCTGTAATAGCAGGGGCATGAGTAGCACAGTAAAAATCAGAGCCACCACATGAAATCAATTCTTATTGTCTCGTCTGATTTGTGGGATTTCTTTGTTGCTATTGTTTTTATATGTCCTGTTTATAAACGTGCTATAACTGAAAACACCTTAGATTTTACGTGTGTATAACCCGTGCCGAACCGGGTTCGATCCCCGTATGAGTCACCAAATTTTTTATGAACAAAGCGAGGGCGAGAGGTTTTCTTGTAGTCCTCTCGTTTCCCTTCTTTCCATCAGTAGTCCACAGTCGGCCTCATTCTGCGAGGTCGTATATTGGCAGAGGGGGTATTTATCATGGTGACTATACGTTACCCCCTCTGCTGAGGCTGTATTCGGCCTTGGCCCTTCTTGGGCTGTTGCACCACGGACGGGTATGTATTATTTGGATTTCCTTTAAACTATATTGCTCTTCATAATGTTCAATGAAGAATAGTAAGCCGTCCTTAAGAATTAAAGCACAACAATGATCATGTCATCTCTAAAGTCTATATAAATACATATTTACTCGTACAAATCCTCTTGTACAAAAAAAACCGACATTAATAATGGGACGATTATTTATTTATTTATCTATTTATCTATTTATTTATTTATCTATCTATTTATTTATCTGTATATTTATTTATCTATTTATTTATTTATCTATTTATTTATTTATCTATTTATTTATCTATTTATTTATTTATCTATCTATTTATTTATCTGTATATTTATTTTTTTTATAATGTACGTTTATTTTGTAACTCATGAACTATGCATCTTTCATTCTTCTGCAATGTACGCAATATTATTATTATTACTGTTATTATTATTTTTTTTATTTAATGTTCCTATTTATGTATTTATGATAATCAAACTTTGTGAATTATTCTACGTCCCATATTTTTATATAAATTAAAAAATTGTTGAGTTATTGTGTGTCAAATAATAAGCCCGGTTTGGACTTGATTAAATAAATTGCCGTGAGAATCTGAAAATCGGTATTCGGTGGCAACGCAACTCTATCACTATACTCCGGATCATGAGAAAGTAAATGCAAAATTGATAGACGATTTTTTTATTCCAACATCACGCCACTCTTTTTTTTAAGGCATATTTCACATCTATCCTCACGCCATATCTCCTACATAACTCTGTCATAAAAACGCAGGATGTGGAAGGATTTGTCAGTGTAGGAACGTGATATCAGACAGAATCCCATGTTCACAGAGCGTTGGCGACGCTTACACAAACCAAAAAGATTCTACCGTCACCTCATTCATCACATGGACTGAAATATTCTTGCAGAAAACATGTTTTCCTGCATTTTATATCCTATTTTTCACACACACTTCCCTGTCTGCCTTTCTCTCTCTCTTCCTACAATGGAATTTTTTAGTATAGAAAAAATAGGAAGACAAATATGGTGGTACTGCCCTTGCATGTCTTCTTCTTTTTCTTCTCCTTCATTGCATTATGGATTTTAACGTCACTTCCGCCGGAAGGAACACCGTCCAGGAAACGTACACGTCGTAGCAGCGACTCGAGCGCTCCTCGTGACCCCGGACAAAAGCATGAGGAACAAGTGAAGCACACAACCCGTCTTGCCAACGGGGCATCAATCAATAGCTCGAATCTTTCACACTCCGGCGAACGTTAAGTCCAGGAGAGTCTGAATCTTTAGCGACGCTATCTAAACACACATATCGTCACGATATATAGGCGCTCTTTACAAATGACGGTACAGACAGGTCTGTTGCTATATTTATGTGAGATAACAGAAGTTCTTGAGATTTTTCTTTTTTTGGGTTTCGACTTCAGATTGAGACAAGGGGGAGGTACACCTTTTCAAATGTAAGCATTAAGTGTACTTAAAAAGAAAAACATATCTCAGTATGGTCCATCGTCAGTAGGTCTGAAAAAATTGTGTCTAATGACAGTAAGTCCAATAAAATGAGTTCAGTGAGAGTAGGTCTAATAAAATAGATTTAACACGTTTTGATCTAGTTATTGCTACATATGAATTTTATACCCATTTTTTGTTCCAATAAGCTTGTTAATTTATCAATGTTTTCCTAAAGTCCGTCATAAACTTATCTTATATGATAGTGTGATATTTTTTTTATTTCATTCTATTTGATGAACGTTTTCGGTTTTCATAAACCATCTTCAGATCACATTGCTTCTATTGAACTGTTATACTGTTGTGAAATAGGTTACATTAAAACAGGACACACTTCTGCTATACCGTAAGTAAAGAATTTCAATTAAACAGCCGTCCTCCACCTTTTCGACATAATTAGATAACGTAATTAAAAAAATTTAAAATAATTTTCATAACGTTAATATAACACAATTTTCGCGTAGTTTCAGACCACAAGACCTCCTGGTCGCTACGTAAAATCAAAGCATGATGCTGCATACATCCATTGGATTTCAACGATTCATAATTATACAATAATTAATTTGTAAAAGCAGTTTTCATGATAGTTATAATGTAAAATGGTCATGGAAATAACCGTTTATATTTGAAAGAACTGTATACGATGCAAAACAATCTCCATTTTAGACTATTTTAATTTAATATGTTAACATTTAAATATGCACATTCATTAACATTTTATGATATCTTGTAGGCTATTTATATTTTATATTTTAACATAAATCACTAGTACGTACAGTAATGGAATATGGTGCTGCATGTTGGGATCCTTACAGATTAGAACATATTAAGACACTGGAAAAGATTAAAAAACGGGCTCTCAAGTGTTGTCGGAAAAATTCACCATTAAAATGGGACACACTCACGGACAGGAGAACGCGAATTCGATTATGCGCAATGTTGAAAACATACAGAGGTGAGCCTGACTGGAGAGAAATAAAAAATAGATTGCAGCCGCCAAATTACTTTTCAAGGAACGACCACTCATATAAACTGAGGGAAAGAAGACAAGAGGACGGACACTGGAAAGTTTTCTTTTCTCAATCGTACTATCAGGGACTGGGATGCTTTACCTGCAGACTTACTAAAGGCTTTACCAACAACCAAAAATGTATTTAAAAATAGGTTTAAGGACTTTACTAATAGACGGTAATTATACACAGTATTTATAGGGTATAATTGATATTTTGTTATTGAAGCGCTGTATCAGTCAAGAATTATGTTGTGTCAGTGAAGTGTGTTGTGTCAGTGAAGTGTTTCTGTCAGTGAAGCTTTACAGTTTATAGTGTAGTGCAAAGTATTTGAACAGTGAAATGTTTTTGAAGTGTTAGTGAAATCGGGGTAGAATCAGTGAAATGTGTCGCAGTTCCAGTGCAGTATGTGAGTTGACAGCGAAATGAGTGTAGTGTTGAAAGGTACTTTTGCAGATATGAACATATCATACTCGTGGGTTTTAGTTCGAACTTAGGTTTAAGATACAAATTAGATTTACTTTAAATGTTATTTTAAGTGATCGTGCTTCATTTAATTTAGGATGTTCCCTGTTATTATTATTATATTATTATTATTGTTATTATTATTATTAGTAGTATTAATTACTAGTATTATTATTAATTGTATGTTTTAATAATTGTGTTTATTATTGTTATTATTGAGTGTAATTAGTTACCACTCGAGAAGACCCTATAGAGTTTATATATATTATTTATTTATTTATTTATTCATTTATTTATTTTGTTTGAATATATTATTTAGTGTTTAATATATTTTGTTGAGGTGATGGGAAGAATGAATTAACTCTTCTTTATAATATACATTTATTTATGAATAGTTGATCCGCCACCGGGTATATAGGCCTACCCATTGCAGTGTGAATAAATACATACATACACATACATAATATGGTTAGTGTAACATACTTCACAATAGTATAACAGTTCAATAGAAGCAATGTGATCTGAAGATGGTTTATAAAAACCGAAAACGTTCATCAAGTAGAATGAAATAAAAAAAATATATATCATACTATCATATAAGATAAGTTTATGACGGACTTCAGGAAAATATTGATAAATTGCTACATATGTTTAATAGGAATCCAGTCCAATTTAGTTATGTCCACTAAATCGTTATATAAGAGTAGAGACAAAACACAAACATACATCCTGTACCATCAATGCATTATATTTTATTGAGATTTGCTTATATTACAAATAGGAACCATACTTTGTCCCTGGAGACTACAAGATTAAGTATTACTGAGTTTTTAAATTGACGCACGTGCATCTAGAAAAAGAAGTAGATATTTTACTGACGGCTCACGCGACTCTTATTCCGTAAAGTGGAGCAGAACAAAACATGGACCGCTTTAACAGTTACACTAATATTTACAACTTAAATTACTTAGAATGTGTACATTAGAATACACTATTTTTACTATTTACACTATAATAAAGAATGTAGGAATTGAGGCTTTCCCGGCGTTAGAAATGAAATGATAATTATCGGGTTCTCAGCCAGGTGATTGAATGCCTTAAGAAGATGGTAGACGACAGAAAACAAAAGATGCGGAAACAAATACTGGAAAGTGTAAGAAAAAAAGCGCGAAAAGCAAGTTTTATCAGGCGGAATTTTTTTGGGAAAAGTATAGGGGACTACTTTAGGAAAATTTTCATTTCAAAAAACGTTCCTTTTAACATCATTGTGTGTTGATATGCATGCATAAATATTTTCATGTGTATATGTATATTATAAATATGTATTTCAAATGAATATTTATACAGCTTGTATGTGAGAATTAATCGGTAAATGAATATAAATAATGGTATGTATGTAGGCTTTTGTATCTATAACTAAAATTTAGTGAAAAATATTCTGAAGTTTTCTGCTTTAATGACATTTTCTGAGAGAGAACTCACATAATACACGACATTCAAGTCTCGTTTGTGTCAGAACTCCAGGCTAAAAATTTACGTCATCTGCCTTAAGGCGCGATATGATACCACCCGCAGTGCACGGCCGCGCATTCTATGGAGGGCGGATATTGCGATATCGCTTTACAAACGAATAACTCTTAATGGGAAACCAGGAGCAAGGGAGAGAAGGGTGCAGGGGCTCTAGTCATCATTCGATTTGTTCCTCCACCGTCCGCGAGAAGGGGCGAGGATACAAATAGCTGCTAGACAGAGAGAAAAACAAAAGCACATTAAAGGTGTAGGCGGGACGAATGGCAGCTCTTCATCATTTAAGTTCTTTGGCATGGAATTGATCGGCATCTGTCATAACACGCTCCGGATAATTCTGGACCATTTCTTGCGTGAATTTTCTGTTACACGCACACGTAGTTTAATCGTTGCCGTTTCTCGCGATTATATGGAATTCGCGCAACGAATTTAATGCCGCTCAGATGCCGAAAGAGATAGTTTCAATATGAAAGATATCACACTCCTCCTGCTGTCGGAAATTAACTGCAAGTTTTTAAAAAGCCATGTACAAACTTAATTTCTAATACGACATTCGTCGTCGTTTTACTATTATTTTGGCAAAGAAAAA
Organism: Periplaneta americana; assembly: GCF_040183065.1. Lineage (NCBI taxonomy): Eukaryota > Metazoa > Arthropoda > Insecta > Blattodea > Blattidae > Periplaneta > Periplaneta americana. The sequence continues at coordinate 133,730,141 of NC_091125.1, forward strand.
AAAATCATTCCACTCACTCATCTTTTCTCCTCCCTCTCTCCCCAGCGCGAGCTACTTTGAATACGTCATAATTAACTGGCAGCAGAATTTGTCGGTGAAATATGAAATTTGCTTCTATAAGGTAAACATTCACCTCAAATGTAGAGGGAAGAATTTGACATAATCCCTCGCTGCTGTCCTCGTGTTGAAAATACATATATATATATATATATATACTGGATTGCAATATTACCCACAAAAAGAAACCCAAAAGTTAGTACATAAATATTTTTCTTCTGAGCCGTGAGATATTTGTTGCTTTATTTTTAAAGTTTCATGGGTGTCCATTCTAGGTTAAACGAGCGTTGAGTGATTTATTTTCCTATTGCGGATATGAATCTTCAGCCGTCTTACATGTCGTACCAACATAACTTACACGAGACATTATGAACGTTTCACGCTAGTTTGCAATGTTCCAGCGGGAGAGAAATTCGGCCATTTTCATATCTCAGGGAAATGTGTAGAGGTAAGAAAATGGAGTGTTGACAGGTTAGGTTAGTTTAGACTTTCATTATGTGCTACGTACAATCATTGTGGGTCATTCGCGTTTGTTAACCACTATTACCATACCAAATTTGTCCCCGATTAAAATACACGGCACCGAAATTCCGTTCAGTGAATCACTAAAGAATCTAGGTATTTATATGGATAAAACTTTAAATTGGAACATTCAAGTTGCAGAAATCTGCAAAAAAGTATTCTCATTAATCCACTCGTTTAGACGATTGAAGAATTTTCTACCCTTTTCCATGAAAAAAATGTTAGTGCAAACACTCGTGATGCCCCACTTCGATTACTGTGATATTCTGTTTACTGACCTAAGCGTTACTTCGGCGCAGAGACTACAACGTGTTCATAATATGTGCGTCCGTTTCGTCTGCAATATTCGCCGGGCTGATCACGTAACACCATCCCTCGAAATGTTGTCCTGGCTCCGTCTAGAAGATCGTAGGAAAATCCACTGTCTTTCCCTTCTCTTTCACATATTGCATTTCTCCACTCCTGTCTATCTTGCGTCTCGTTTTCAAAATTTATCCACCCATCATAACCTAGACACACGATAACAACACTCCTCAATATTATCCATTCCCTCCCACCAAACATCCTCATATTCATCTTCTTTCACTGTGGCTGTTCCTCGACTTTGGAATTCCCTGCCGTGTAATGTCAGGGACTGTCAGACATCAAACCAATTTAAGAATAGGCTAACGAGATATTTTTCTAACAATTCTTGTTAACAATAATAGCTGTTTCGAGTTTCTGAATGCTTAATTGTTATATATATATATATATATATATATATCACAGATAAATATCTAAATTATCTCATTATTATTATTATTATTATTATTACTATTATTATTACTATTATTATTATTATTATTATTATAACTATTTATTACCAATGTTTATTATTGTCACACTAACATTAGTTATTTACTTTCATGTTGTTTTATGATCTAGATATTAATGTAATAACTATGTAAGCAAATGTATTTAATTAGAATTAGATTCTGGCTGGGCGGAAGAGAAGGCCTACGGCCTTAGCTCTGCCAGATTAAATAAATAAATAATTATTTTTATTATTACTTACCTGTGACCGGTTAGGTTAGTTTAGACTTTCATTATGTGCTACGTACTTATCTGTGACAGGTTAGGTTAGTTTAGACTTTCATTATGTGTTACGTACTTATCTGTGGCAGGTTAGGTTAGTTTAGACTTTCATTATGTGCTACGTACTTATCTGTGACAGGTTAGGTTAGTTTAGACTTTCATTATGTGCTACGTACTTATCTGTGACAGGTTAGGTCAGTTTAGACTTTCATTATGTGCTACGTACTTATCTGTGACAGGTTAGGTTAGTTTAGACTTTCATTATGTGCTACGTACTTATCTGTGACAGGTTAGGTCAGTTTAGACTTTCATTATGTGCTACGTACTTATCTGTGACAGGTTAGGTTAGTTTAGACTTTCATTATGTGCTACGTACTTACCTGTGACAGGTTAGGTTAGATTAGACTTTCATTATGTGCTACGTACTTATCTGTGACAGGTTAGGTTAGTTTAGACTTTCATTATATGCTACGTACTTATCTGTGACAGGTTAGGTTAGTTTAGACTTTCATTATGTGTTACGTACTTATCTGTGACAGGTTAGGTTAGTTTAGACTTTCATTATGTGCTACGTACTTTTCTGTGACAGGTTAGGTTAGATTAGACTTTCATTATGTGCTACGTACTTATCTGTGACAGGTTAGGTTAGTTTAGACTTTCATTATGTGCTACGTACTTATCTGTGACAGGTTAGGTTAGTTTAAACTTTCATTATGTGCTACGTACTTACCTGTGACAGGTTAGGTTAGATTAGACTTTCATTATGTGCTACGTACTTATCTGTGACAGGTTAGGTTAGTTTAGACTTTCATTATGTGCTACGTACTTATCTGTGACAGGTTAGGTTAGTTTAGACTTTCATTATGTGCTACGTACTTACCTGTGACAGGTTAGGTTAGATTAGACTTTCATTATGTGCTACGTACTTATCTGTGACAGGTTAGGTTAGTTTAGACTTTCATTATATGCTACGTACTTATCTGTGACAGGTTAGGTTAGTTTAGACTTTCATTATGTGTTACGTACTTATCTGTGACAGGTTAGGTTAGTTTAGACTTTCATTATGTGCTACGTACTTTTCTGTGACAGATTAGGTTACGGTATTTTAGGGTTTTGTTATGCCTTGTATAGGCAAATCTATTACAGGTTAGGTTAGGATAGTTTAGGATTTTAGTGACATGTTAGGTTAGGTTAGTTTAGGCTCTTATTATCCTCGTCAAGATGAAGGTGAAAGAGATTGAGTGTGGCGCTCTTGAAAAGTTAGTGTTTTCTATGTCGGTAGTTAAAGTGTGTCTATTCCTAAATCGGCGGAAGTCACTCAACGCTCGTTTCTCCGAATTCTAAATAAAAAAAATCACTGACGAGATAAAATGCTGGAAAAAATTCTGCAGGTTTTAGCACATAAATGTAGGTATATTATACTACATTTCGGGTCTCTGCATAAACATCTTATATCATAATCATGTAAGAAGTATAATATTATAGTATAGTATACTATACTATACTATCAGGACTCAGGAGGATAAATAATAAGTACAAATAGGGGCGGATTGGGAATTTTACTTCAAGAAAGTAAAGAGATAAGTTTGGAAGTAAATCCCGAAAAGACAAAGTATATGATTATGCCTCGTCAACAGAACTTTGTACGAAATGACTATAAAAATTCAAAATTTATCATTTGAAGAGGTGCAAAAATTCAAATATCTTGGAGCTACAGTGACAAATATAAATGATAATCGGGAGGAATTTGAACGCAGAATAAATACGGGCAATGCCTGTTATTATTCGGTTGAGAAGTTTTTGTCATCCAGTCTGCAAACAAAAAAGCTGAAAGTAAGAATTTATAATTTACCGGTTGTTCTGTATGGTTGTGAAACTTGGACTCTCACTTTGAGAGACGAACAGAGGTTAATGGTGTTTGAGAATAAGGTTCTTAGGAAAATATTTGGGGCAAAGAGAGATGAAGTTACAGCAGAATGGAGAAAGTTAAACAACGCAGAACTGTACGTATTCTCCACCTCACATAATTGGAAACATTAAATCCAGACGTTTGAGATGGGTAGGGCATGTAGCAAGTATGTGCGAATCCACAAATACGCTTATATTGTTAGTTGGGAGGCCGGGGGGAAAAAGATCTTTGGACAGGCCGAGACGTATATTGGAGGATACTATTAAAATGGATTTGAGGGAGGTGGGATATGAAGGTAGAGACTGGATTAGTCTTGCTCAGAATAGGGACCAATGGCGGGCTTATGTGAGGGCGGTAATGAACCTCCGGGTTCTCTAAAATACGTACGTAAGTAAATAATAATTTGAATATTTTCACAAACTTTCTTCTCCTTTAAAAATTTATTATCATGTCTGAAATCGTTTTATAATACTTTCGATCTCTTTAGAAAATTCCTATGTTCTCATATCTTGTAAAAAAAAGAGGATAAAAATCAAAATGTATTCATATCTAAATTTAGTCCTATAAAAAGTACAGAGTGAATGAAGGTATTTTATACTTTATTAAAAAGTCATTTTCTTTCTTTTTTGTTAATACCGACATAACTTTCTTACGTGTACTGTAAATAAGACGCAGTAAAAATTTTAGTCAGTGTCGATTCATTTTATTTTAGTAGGTTATTTTACGACGCTTTATCAACATATTAGATTATTTAGCGTCTAAATGAGATGAAGGTGATAATACCGGTGAAATGAGTCCGGAGTCCAACACCGAAAGTTACCCAGCATTTGTTTGTATTGGGTTGAAGGAAAACCCCGGAAAAAACCTCAACCAGGTAACTTTCCCCGACCGGGAATCGAACCCGGGCCACCTGGTTTCGCGGCTAGAAGCGCTAATCCTTACTCCACAGGTGTGGACGTCAGTGTCGAAATTTATAAATATCGACGCAGGTGAATTAAAAATAGTCTATTAGTCGTCTTAGAATATTTTTTCCATGACATCCCTGTGACCGATTTATTGGCATCTGTCCACGATTCCCAAACAAACAAAAATATTCTAAATCACGAAGTCTGAGATACTCAAGGTCCACTTGGTCGGCACAATGAATTCCATATGGCTCTTAAGACAGAAAATAACAGGTGGAGACGTCACACAGCTGGCTGCTGACGACACACCACAAGTAGACTTCTCATTGCAGAACGACCAGCGTTGGAAATGGGTCCCAACTTCAATTCCTCTAAAAGCCCTCTAGGATAAAAAAAAAAATTGGAAACTTGAGAGATGAAAAGAACAGCCAATTCCACGAAGAAAAGTAAAGTGCGTAGTAAGGAACGAAGCAGATAGTTGAGAGTGGTTTAAAAGTTTCATACTCCGTCTTGAAAATCAGTGACTGAAAAGAATAATTCCTTCCTCCAAATATAGAGGCTATTTGCAGTTAATGAAATTTTGGTACAGATATAATGGTGAAATTGTGAAATGTTGAGAATAATAATAATAATAATAATAATAATAATAATAATAATAATATTGGAAGAGATTACAGATAAGTTGATTCGTAAAGACGAGGAACAATCGAGTCAGCAGAATGAAGTATGGACGAGATTAAAGGCCATATCGGAGACCAGACAGCTGATGGACAAACGTGACGACCGAGCAGGACCCAGTCAGGAATCTGTTGAGCCAAGTGGAGTAGTCGAACGAGCAGGACAACGCAGCAATATATGGTCTAGAGAACATGAGTCAGCAAGAAGCAGAAGCCAAGAATCAGAAACAAGATAATCTGCTGAGCCAAGTAGAGTAGTCGACCGAGCAGGACAACGCAGCAATATATGATCTAGAGAACATGAGTCAGCAAGAAGCAGAAGCCAAGAAACAGGAACAAGATAATTTTACGGGAGATCAAGGGAAGGCGCGGATAACTTTCAGAGAAGACGTCAGAATTCCACAAGGATGCAGGGCAGTATTTTATCGCTGACAGGTAGAATTAAAGACCAAAAAAGTTACAATTTAAGAAGTTGGTGCATGAGCGCTATGAAATAAATAAAATGTCAGAAAGAAGTCCGTGTGAAGTGTTAAATAGGAAATGTTAGTATAGCGATTTTTAAATAGGCAGTTAAAATTTATGTATGATACTTTGAAAGAGTAATAATGATCAATAGAATATATCGTAAAGTAGGACGAGTAAGATGGGATGTATAAATTTATGTTAGTATGAACAGAATGCTTGAAGGAAAGTAAGTAAAGCGTGGAACTAATATATGATAGATATTTAAGACTAATAAGGAGGAATGGAATGTTTTGGGAGTTAAGGGATTAGGTAGGCCTACAGCTTACAGCAGTAAAATTTTGGAAATATTCAACAATTTTTTCTCCATTACTGTATCTTGTACAATAACGAAAATTGGTATTTTTTTCAAAATTCAGTTCACTGTGCAGTGATAAAGCGTTTCCTACATAACTCAAAAACTATTCAACATTCTGTGATGCAATTTTTTGTACGTATTTATGCATGTCATATCTACAATATGATGCAATATCACTTCTATATCTTTGATAAATTGTCTGATAAAAATAAATCCATTTAAAAAAATAGCAAATATCAGTATTTTTTAGAACACAAAATAAAAAAAAAATATCATTTACTAAGGAATGTAGTTGAAACATGTAAACATGAGTTTCAGCAATAAAATAAAAGACAGAGCATATGAAAAAGTTAACAAGTTATGAGTTATGAGGAAAACGCTTCATCACTGTACAGTGAACTGCCACCATTTTGAATTAAAAAAAATTAAATATTTTTTTAAATCATAAAAATATTTGTTTCATAAAGCGGAAAGGCAGTGTTTTACACATACCAATTTTCACTATTGTACAAGATAGAGTAATGGAGGAAAAAAAAAGTTGAATATTTAAAAAAATTTACTGCTGTAAGCTGTACCTAACCCCTTAAATTAATAGCGAGAGTAGAAGAGTTATTAGTTAAACAGACTATCGAGGCTGCATACTAATTGTAGGTAAATGTAATAGAAGTTATGGTGAAACCGGTATACAGAAATGTGGTGGTACACCATAATTGGTTGATGACAATACAAATAAACAAGTAAAGAAATAGTAATAATAATACTTACTTACTTACAAATGGCTTTTAAGGAACCCGAAGGTTCATTGCCGCCCTCACATAAGCCCGCCATCGGTCCCTATCCTGTGCAAGATTAATCCAGTCTCTATCATCATATCCCACCTCTCTTAAATCCATTTTAATATTATCCTCCCATCTACGTCTCGGCCTCCCCAAAGGTCATTTTCCCTCCGGTCTCCCAACTAACACTCTATATGCATTTCTGGATTCGCCCATACGTGCTACATGCCCTGCCCATCTCAAACGTCTGGATTTAATGTTCCTAATTATGTCAGGTGAAGAATACAATGCGTGCAGTTCTGCGTTGTGTAACTTTCTCCATTCTCCTGTAACTTCATCCCGCTTAGCCCCAAATATTTTCCTAAGCACCTTATTCTCAAACACCCTTAACCTATGTTTCTCTCTCAGAGTGAGAGTCCAAGTTTCACAACCATACAGAACAACCGGTAATATAACTGTTTTACAGGGTGCGTCAGAAAGAACGGATGGATTTCAAACTATCGATACGCAGCGAGGGGAGGGATAGAGTGAGGGGGACCACGACTGTTGGGTCAGCCAGAGAATGCAGTTTCAGTTGAAAACATGGTGTTGGTCTGGCGTACAACGTTCTTTCATAACAGAGACATTTTTGAAAAATGAAGAGTCTGTGATTGCCTCTCAGGACTCAATTCGACATCGGACGTCACGCTAGGATTGCAACTCGGAATACAATTTTGCGGTGGGTGGCTTCATTTCGTACCACAGGTTCAACATTAAAGAAGACATCACCTGGACGAACACGGAGCGCGTGTACACCTGCAAATGTGGAGACAGACAGTAGGTTGTCCGGCCACCTCAACGATCAGCCCGCAAACATGCTATTGCACTGAGATTGTCCGAGGTTACGGTAAGATCTCGACGAACTGAAGACGACGATTCGTGAAGAAATCGCGGCAATCCCACCAGCTATGACTGTGAAAGTGACGGCGAACTTCAGAAAACGTCTCGATGCCTGTATCGAAAGCCTAGGACATCATATGGATGATATTGTATACCATAAATAAACTGCATGTATTGGTGAATCTGTTGATAACAACAAATTTTTGATTTGATGAATCCTTACAATTTTCTTGCCCTGTGAAATCCATCCGTTCTTTCTGACGCACCCTATATAAATTCTAACTTTCAGATTTTTTAATAATAATAATAATAATAATAATAATAATAATAATGATATTAAAAATGTAGCGAAGCTATAAGAAAGTCAAGAAATCTGGATTGTATCAGGTAAAAACTTGAGAACCAGGGTAAGGATCTTTAGCCGCAATTTTTTTAGGAAAAAAGGAGGGGGAAACCTGATAAAATGAGACAAAAAAGGAACAAAAAGGAGGTACTGTTTCACTCCACTATTTCGGCAAATGCTCTTTCTTATATTTTATCTAACTGTAATGAACTCATTCGAAAGACGTACATGTCATGAGTGATGCCTTGTTTATGTCACTGTGGAGTCCAGACCTGTTTTCGGACAGTTGACTAAACAACAACCTAACGTACATCTCTATCATATAGCTGTATTCAGAACTCAGTAAGTTACAGACCATTATCACTCTCCAGAGGAAGCAGTGCATCGAGTAATAGTTCCACCAGTTTCTATGAATTCCTGAGCCAGAATGAAAACTCGGGATTTGGATACCTTCGACTTGATGTTAAGCAGTGATTTTCAGAAGTAAATGAAATAATACAATGTGCTATGGAAAATATTAAGAAATATCAGTTTAAGGACAAAGAGAGAATAGAGATTATGGGAAAAGTGAACCGAAAGGGATAAAGGTCTCAAAAAATAAGAAAAATAAAAGGTGCTAGGAAATGACCTCCATTGTCATCTGGTAGCAATATTTCACACACTGGCTTCTTTCAAAGAGCTCTAATTTAACCTACAGAAAAAGATACGCACCTAAAATTCTAACCCTGTTGATAACCCACACTTTGTTATCCTCTGAGATTGTACTACAGATTTTGTCACAAAGAATTCTATTTAGTAAAAGAAAGTTTTTTGCAATTATAATTCAAGATATAAGATGGAACTCAAAACCAAAATTTACAGTTAATTTGTTAGTGTCTTCTAAATGTTATTTATAAAGATTATTGTCCTTTGATGAGAAATCACTTTCCACAAGATCGAACAGTTTTCGAATTAATCTAAAGAAAGTATTTTGCTTCTGAATATTTTAGAATCTGACGTCAGACATGTTAATTTGTTAGTGTTCTGTAAATATTACTTACAAAGATTATTATTGTCCTTTGATGAGAAATCAAACAGTTTTCGAACTAATCTAAAGAAAGTAATTTGCTGCTGAATATTTTAGAATCTGACGTCAGACATGTTAATTTGTTAGTGTTCTGTAAATATTACTTACAAAGATTATTATTGTCCTTTGATGAGAAATCAAACAGTTTTCGAACTAATCTAAAGAAGGAATTTTGCTGCTGAATATTTTAGAATCTGACGTCAGACATGTTAATTTGTTAGTGTATTGTAAATGTTATTTATAAAGATTATTATTGTCCTTTGATGAGAATTCACAGTTTTCGAACTAATCTAAAGAAAGTATTTTGCTGCTGAATATTTTAGAATCTGACGTCGGACATGTTAATTTGTTAGTGTTCTGTAAATGTTACTTACAAAGATTATTATTGTCCTTTGATGAGAAATCAAACAGTTTTCCAACTAATCTAAAGAAAGAATTTTGCCGCTGAATATTTTATAATCTGACGTCAGACATGTTAATTTGTTAGTGTATTGTAAATGTTATTTATAAAGATTATTATTGTCCTTTGATGAGAAATCAAACAGTTTTCGAACTAATCCAAAGAAAGAATTTTGCTGCTGAATATTTTATAATCTGACGTCAGACATGTTAATTTGTTAGTGTATTGTAAATGTTATTTATAAAGATTATTATTGTCCTTTGATGAGAAATCAAACAGTTTTCGAACTAATCTAAAGAAAGTATTTTACTGCTGAATATTTTAGAATCTGACGTCAGACATGTTAATTTGTTAGTGTATTGTAAATGTTATTTATAAAGATTATTATTGTCCTTTGATGAGAAATCAAACAGTTTTCGAACTAATCTAAAGAAAGTATTTTCCTGCTGAATATTTTAGAATCTGACGTCAGACATGTTCATTTGTTAGTGTATTGTAAATGTTATTTATAATAGTACATTATGCAACGAGCCTATATGGTAATATTAATATGCGAGTATATTTATGAAACGAGCGCAAGCGAGTATCATAATTTTCATACGAAAGTCTTAATTACCATTATAGGCAAGTTCCATACGACTTTTTATGCTCGACCATATTTCTAACTTGAAATTATACTTAAGTATTCATGTTATTCTTATCTGACTGGAGAGCGGAACTGACGTAGTGCAATATCTCGTAAATTGTGAGATATGCGCAGACGAGAAAGTATTGATTTTTTCCGAGGAACAAATGTCATTGACCTTGATATAATCTAGAGAGTAAAATGAATATTAACCTTGATATAACCTTGAAATTGATTTAGACATTGAAAAACGAGATGACAAATTGAATTTGCAAATCTAGTCTTTCAGATAAGGCTTCCTGTATAGCATATTTGAATAATTTCAAGGGAAAAATTGTTCCGGGGCCGGGTATCGATCCCGGGACCCCACAATTCCAAGTCACACAGAGATTGTATGCACTCGCTGTGGGTCTCTGGCGTTTCGTCAGCCCACGCGAGTTGTGTGGATATAAAGGGAAAAGTTGAGACGGTGTCGGGTGGAGTTCCCGGGTAGCTCAGTTGGCAGATCGCTGGAACGTTCAACCAGAGGTCCCGGGATCGATACCCGGCCCCGGAACAATTTTTCCCTTGAAATTATTCAAATTGAATTTATTTGAATATTATTTACAATTAACGCTAATTATTATAGTAACAGAACATAACCTTCTGCGGCAGTATTGGATATCCAACCTCCGTGACGTTTCGCTAGTTGTCTTTCGATTGCATATCCGAGAATAATCGATACTTGCGCTTTCATATTGCTACAATGGTGTTTTCTGATTGGTGGAACACCTGAACTTTAATGAATAGGTTTACTTTAATGAGGTCCATTAAAGGGCTGCTACCAGGTGTATAATTACTACATTTCGGCATGGTCGAGCATAAAGATTATTATTGTCCTTTGATGAGAAATCAAACAGTCTTCGAACTAATCTAAAGAAAGAATTTTGCTGCTGAATATTTTAGAATCTGACGTCAGACATGCTATCAAAATTCCGCTTGCTACAAAGTATATGAGTAAACGAAGAAGTCATTGCCCTTGTGGGGATTCGAATGTGCAAGCATAGATGGTAGCACTGAGCGTGCATCATCTTCATATGCCTCACAGCAAAAGAGTGAGTTTTTCAGGAGAACTCGGTTGAGGTTTGCTTTGATGTCCGAACTCGAGGTTTCTGGCTCTCTTACAGGGGAAAAATTCTGTTTGTACGACTGTAGAGGGGTGGAAAAGAGGGTGAATGTAATGGTGGAATGGGGTTCGTCTTCTGTTTCACCAAGGCTTGCATTTACAAAGCAAAAATCCGTTCACTCTCATCGGAGTAAAAGACGAAAAAAAAAACAAAAAAATTGCAAGTCAGATACAAATACAGTAGCCTAAGTAACTTTTCTGCGCATGCGTGCCTCGTACACGCCTCTCATTTGGTAATGATTCACATTCTCTCATAATTATCATTATATGTACAATTTACCAAATTAATTTCGTCTGCCATTCGTTAGAAGAGATCTGCCAATTCGTATTTTCTCTATAGGGTTACAACTTAAAGTTTTGTACTTTTTTAGACGCTATAGCAATATCTACAGGGCATTAAAAAAAGTATTTAATAGCTTTAGAAGAAACATTAGGAGTGGTCAGGATCCGTTGGTTGTTATAATTTTTGTCACATTAGTTTATTCAGTTTTTAACGTTTTCAGCTTGAATAAGTCATCTTCAGAAAAAGATATATGCCTAAATACATGAATGAGATTGGTAAATGTGTATATAGTACAAAATAGATGAATCAGTTTAAATTATAAGTCTCTATGGTGATGATATTGAATATAAATTGATTAAAATAGTAAAAATATTAAAATATTAAAAACAAGGGCTATATGAGCCATGGTCAAAAGTTATTAAAATACTAAAATAAATTAAAACATGTGCAATATTGTTACAATTATAATATGTTGGATCATCTGTGGTAGTGTCCAATGTTGTCAGCACAATATTGCACATGTTTTAGTTTTAGAATTTTAATAACTTTTGACCATGCCTCATGTAGCCCTTGTTTTTAATATTTTAATATTTTTACTATTTTAATCAATTTATGTTCAATATCATCACCATAGAGACTTATAATTTCAACTGATTCATATATTTTGTACTATTGTACACATGTATAGGTCTCGCAAGCACGGATTACCGACGAAAGGAATGCGAATCAAACACTGCGATAAGGAAGAGCGGGCGAGAGGAAAGGTCACGAGATAACTTGAATGATATTCAAGAGTACAGTCGGAAGAGAAATGACATCGATAGAATCAGTTACATTACGACTTTAGTTTGTTCTATTGCATGTGAATACGTGTCTTGTATCGCACGGTATTATTACATTTCATTCGTAAACATAAGTTATGTTGCACGTGTAATTAGCTCCGATTTTTTCTCTTGCTACGTTCTTTATTTCCACAGCGATGTCCTCATTTGTTCACTTCTTGGAAGAGACAGTACTTCCATCGGATCGCACCTCTCCCCTCTCGGCGTGCCTACACACACACGTCAAAACAGACAGCAACGCCACCATTGTTTTTCGGCAATCGTTCCTTGCGCGTGCTATATCAATCTCATTCATGTATTTAGGCATATAACTTTTTCTGAAGATGGCTTATTCAAGCCGAAAACGTTAAAAACTGAATAAACTAATGTGACAAATATTATACGAGTAACAACCAATATTTGTTAAACAGATAAGCACAGACGGATCCTGACCTCTCCTAATGTTACTGTATTAGCTTATCGGTCCTCACTATTCCTTTCAAATTTAGCTTTAGAAGTGGTAAATTTCAATGAATCGGTCTATGAAAGAAAGGGCCACAGTCATCCTGATCCAATTTTGAAAAAAACTTAGAAAAATGACTTTACTACAAAACCGTTAGTATTAAAGAAATTAAAATAATCGAAATGTATCCTAATCCTTATGTATATCTAGGAAAATAACACAAACACTTGTACTGGTGTAAACAATAACTAAAGTCTACTGACTAACGCCCTTTTAACATATGCTGAGTTTTTCTAATAAGCCATCAATTAGAAAGTAGGTTTACATACATTATTTTATTTAAATCATTACAAAAGTTAGTTCTATATCTAACATAAGAATTCTTGAAAGTTATTTTTATTTACAACAATATATTGACAATATAGTACCAGTCAGAATTTGGCCACTTTAGTATCTCATCGCAGAACTCTTTGGGTCGATTTCTAAAACGAGGTCTAGACCACGGCCATGGTTTTAAACAGCGTTTGAATTTATAAAACGAGGTCTTTTTCATTTTTCAGAGCCATGGCTCGAAACCATGGTCTGAAGCAGAGACCACGGCTGGGGTAGGTTTAAAACCACGGCTTCATGTATGCAATATGGAGGTAATAGATCAGCTGGATGATTAAATTTGTATCTACGAGTATTAAATCCCCAGATTAGATTGATGAGAGACAGAAATAATCATTTGTAACTATGTAACGACGATAATTTCAGGCGAATATTTCGATTTTCGAAGGAATCACCGTAAAATTTAGCAAGAATGCTAAATAATTATCTGCAAAGAAATGCAAAAAACGGCAGGCCGACAATTTTTTTACACCTTCTTGTTGCTTTGAGGGAAGTAAGATATACGGTAATATTTTATATTAATTATACCTTTATGTCAATAAGACGATATAACTTAATTCTTAGTCTTTACAGTAGTTTTGGACATTTTACTTAATATCGAAAATGATGTGGACCTACAAGAATATGAAGCAAACATGATTTTGTCTTCTTATTTTAAGTTTTATGCTACTGGGGCCTATTATAGGCCTATGTGAAAATAGAACCATACTACATTTTAGTTTCAATTGAAATTTTAATTCAGTTTATATTTAGGTTATTAATTCCTTGGAACCGGTTTTCAGGTAGTTAATGTTGGTAGTAGTTATGAACAAATGATAAACTACAACATAAACGCTCGACTTGTGCTAATGATTTGGTCAATATCTTTCTGGTACCTAAAAATCCATTCCCTATTAAATACCAAGTAATGCCAGTATCTTAAAAGCACACATATTCTGTAAAATAGTAAATATAACAATACCTTAGCTGAAAACAAAAGAATGTGACTTATGCAATTCAATAAAAATATTAATCCTGATGTTCATTTCTTTCTAATATCGACTGTTTACACAAATAAAAATCGATTCTAAGCAGCGTTGCCATATATAATACCCACGAACCTCGGTTTCTTCTCAAGCAGCGTCTCGACTTCGTTTTAGAAATCGCGTAAGGATTCCGACATCGATCGCGGTTTAAAAGCCGAGGTTTGGAACCACGATTTAGTCCGTGTTTTAGAAATCGACCCTTTATGTTCATGGGATACATGAAGCATTAGCCTTCAAACATAATTCCTGCTGTTTTCAGGGGTACTTTACCAGTGCAGTAAGCTTAGTTTCTGGGAGATGACAAAATTGGTTTACTAAGGTGGAATGTGTGCTTCAAGATGACTGACTCCTTGTCGTGCCACGATATAACCTCGCAACTTTGAGTTGTAAGAAAGTGTCTCACAGTACTGATTGAAAATTGAACTTTGTGATCTCTTGATAAATTTTTGGTACACGTTTCTTCTGATTACAATATTTCTTTTTTGTAAAATCACTACCACTTGAATGATCGCACACCTCGACTGAAGCATGTGGACGTGAGGCCAGCAGTCGGCTGAACAACCTTGACTGTCCATGAAGTCCTTAAAGAAGAACAACGAAATCGGCGAAGTTAAAGTTCATGGTGAACATTATAAAAAGGTAAATAAAAATCACATTGTCATCACGGGATCCAACAAGTGGGTCATAAAATACTGGCTCTCTTTCTTCGTCATTTCTTTCATCCTGCCCACACATTTTCTACCTCTCTTCTTCCTTTTAATCTATAAGTCAATGAATGAATGAATCAATCAATCTATCAACCAAACACATATCAATTAGTTATTCAACAAATCAATTAATCAACCATCATATACGTAGATCAGGCAATTAATCACTCGATTGTCCACTGCTATGGAGTAACGGTTAGCATATCTGACCGTAAAACGAGCTGACCCGGGTTCAAATCCAGGTTGGGACAAATTGCCTAGTTGAGGTAGAATACTCGTGTATGTATCATTTTATTTGATATTAATATTTAATTTGTTATAGTAACGAGTGAAAACAAGGTCGTGACATACATCCTCAATGCATCGCCATCGAAATTACTCGTATCTGTATTACCTTTAGAATATCCTTCCACTAATTAAATAAGACACTACAATTATTAAGCGAAAGACCAAATTTACACTTCCGATTTCCGTTGTTCACAAGACCAGAATACATACCAAACTGCTTGATATAGTAACCTGGTTATAACTAGGACCTAAAATAGAAACATCTGTAAGTTTCTTTCACCTTCACTATACTGGGTGTTCAGTTCAAAGTGTGTCATGGCTCGCTGTATGCCGTCACGTGGCTAGTCGATGAGCCTAGAGAATTCAATCTTCCTACACTTCCGCAGAGGTGTATTAATTATCTGCCAGAGAAGTTGCCTAGCAAGTACGTCGTTCATTCAGAAGAGTACTTACCGATACGTACAGTAACGCCGGTAGTGGCAGGAATGTGAACTGTTTCGAAACATGTACTGAGGTGAGTTTTTTCTTACTGTCGTGATATGGGGAGAGGGTTAAGACGGTTACTTACGTATTTGTTGACATTAACGTCGACGGTCAACATGGACACGGAGCATTTGATTTGTATTGTGGAATGTTGCCGCACGCAACCGATGATAACAAATACCCTGCGTACGACTTGCCCGCGCAAAACACAGTTCGAAAGAGCACATAAACCGTACAGACCGCCATCTGTTGCTACGACGTTCAAGTTATACCGTACACGTTCTCAAGTACAGATTGAACGCCTTGATTAATAGGCAACTTCTCTGACACAAAAGCTGAAACTCGCTTCAAATCGCTGACTCATCAACAATGACGTCATGACACACTTTGAAATGAGCACCCAGTATAACCTGCATCAGAAGCAATAATGCGGGGGTTTTCCAGGAATTTGTTGTAACGTTATTAACGATATCCACCCTCTCTACCAGTGAAATGCACTATAAGAAGGACGGCCAAGGGAACAAGGATTCAGGAAAGATCACATGTCGAAAAATGAACGAAAACGAGAGAACAGGGCTCGGTTAAAGGCCGCACGAGAGTGGAAATTCGTTTCAGTTTGTAGTGGAAACAGAACTACTATAAATACAGTTGGATTTGACACTAAGTAATATTCAGATGTTTCTGTGATTCAGATTTTCGTAGTTATTGTTTTGTTTTTATTTTCAGAAACAGAGAAATTAAATGGAGAACACAAGTAATTTCATTACGTAGTTCTACGTTTAAAAACTTGCAACATAGCACAGCTATGCTACGGAATATTTTCTTTTTTTGCTTTTCCTTTCTTGTTTTGTTGTTTCCCTATTAGGTTGGCGGCACTTATAACTATATAGAATTGTTTTCTTTTTCTTCCTTTCACATTACTATTTCACTGCTTTAGAAACTTTTCTCTTTCGCTCTTGTCCAGCGGAGTTGGTAGTGCAGTTAAATTCATTATGATTACGCTCTCTTGTTAAGTTCAAGAGATGGAGGATTGTTAATCAGTTTATCTTTTTTTATACATGATTATCTTTTTTGCCTTTTCCTCTTTTATGCGCTTTTTTCTTATGCAATAAATTACTACTGGGAGAACATTTTTTCTTTATTTTAGTTCTCTCCTTCCAAAGAGTTGAAATATATGTCATACATAGCCAAATTATCGACTATACAAGTTGAACTGTGAGTAATGTCTTACTTCCGGGGAGGTTATTCTTTGACATATTTCAAACAATAAAGTTTAATACAATTTTCCTTGTTTTTTGCTTCTTTCTCGAGAAAAAAATTGTTTTGTCTGAAACACTTCGTAGTTTGTCTTGTTCACAGAAATAGAAAATTCAGCTACAGTGTCCGAATATGCGCCATTATTAATTATTAAAGACCTCCCGGAAAAAAAGGATGTAACATCAGATTCTTGAAATATTTAATGCAAGTAGGCGGAAATACGGGTAATATACTACAATACAAGGTTGGAAAGTACTTTTACAAAATGGAGGGGAAGTTTGAAAAAGGAGCGGAACGAGTTTCTCAATTTGCGAGATTTTGTACAGCATTTTACAAACGTTATTGTACAACATTTTTTGCACGATCATATTTTTAAAATTGCAAATACAATATATTTTGCATTGAAAATTTAGAGTAATATTATTCCAAAGTCTTCGCAAAACTGAACTGTAATGGTAACTAAGCAACAATAAGCGCACTGTAATGATTCTATTTCAGTATAGTTTTATGTTAAGAATAAAAGTTTTTCTAGCAACAAGTTTCTGTGTGGGAATTCTTTACTGAGCGAGAGAAGGACCGGTTTTGGGCAGAATCTTGTCCACGAACATTCCCTTAATACGCTGACACAAAAAACCGATCTTCCTCTCGCTCAGTAAAATTGTAATACATTCTCAAAAAGAACTACCATAATATTATTAGTATCACAATGTTACCAAGCTTTACCCTACATAAAATCCGACCTCTACTGATCAGGTTTCGACTCTGGCCTTTTTGCAGATAAAAGTGTTCCTTTTAGTGAGATAAACAGCTGAGTTCTTAAGAGCTACTGTATCTCTCTTAACATCGCAACTTAAGACGAGTTTGTTTTGATTGATGGTGCGCTATTCGTCCGCTATCTGGCAATGTCGCCACTCATGTCTGACAATCGTCGGTGAACGATCTACGGGCCCCAAGCGAGACATTGTCCACTTATTGATTTTTGTGCATTACCCTCCCGGCGCACACTTCATCAGCCATAAAATACAGTTAAAACTAATAAACGTGCATATTATACCAAGCTGTTTGGCAGTGCCATCACGCGGAGCAATCTGGAAAGAAGACGAACGACACATGAAAATGACATTTCTGCTCCCATAAAACTTAAGAAAGAAACGCTTTCTTTCACTTATGGAAAAGAAGTAAAACACTGGGCCAGACATTTATCGTCAATGTGAGAAAAAAAAATACTCCCTCCGTTCCAAAATGTGGTATAGTAACAAACAAAACAAGTTGGTTTATTGCGCATGCGCGCACGAAATGTTCCGCTGTGTGGTATTCTGTTCAGTAGTGAAGGGACTATCAGGCAGTGCAGTTGTGAACGTTTCTAGACTAGACGGCATTTCGGAAGGCGGTCAGCTGCTATATGCACCGTAGCATTTCTGGTATGTGACGTCACAAACTTGTACAGTAGAACCAATCGGAATCAGCCTATAACAAGTACTTCCCGAGTTCGTTTGTTCACGTGTGAGTGTTTCAATACATTGAATAAGTAAAACTAACATTTACTGTGTATGTGCAAGATAAATAAATGGAAGAAGAGACTGTAAAAAGACAATTATTGCACAGACAGGTGCGGAAAATATTGTTTAAGATGTATAATTATTTTAAAAACGTTGTCGAGCAGAACGCTGCCGGCCATCTTGATGCTGACTGCAACGTTGCTAACGTGCAAAAACGACTGTAGAAGCATGTGGTGTGGGATTGAAAACCGTGCAAAGAATATTGTTAGTGAAGGAAAGAGGGTTTGTTTGGTGTCATGCTTACAGTAGTCAACGGCTAAGGTCATTATTGTCTTTTGATAATTTAAATTCTCTCCTGCACTATTTGTATTGCACGTGCGCGTGAAGTACGATGTGGCAATGTTGTACGCTGCCTTGCCTTCTCTGTCTGTCTCTCTCGACGCAAACGCTAGCAGACTACAGCCTTCCGAATTGCCGTCGACTCTAGTCTTCTGTAGTGCATCAAACTATAATATTTAAATAGTTCATTATGGACGGAAATCAAATGGCCACCTGATGTGGTGTTCCTGTTGCAGAAAATGTAACACCAACCCAGTCAATTTTGAACAGAACATTTAGGGCACAACAGTCGTATAAAAACGGGTTATGCAGTTTTCATGTTAATTTGCCTCTCTCAAAACAATGTTTTAATATCACGCAGAATGAGATGTACTTTATCTACTAGTTTTTCTTATGTTAATTTATGAAAGAAATAAGTATCCAGAAGATGTATTAAAGTTACATTATATTACTGAGAACTTTAACGAAATGTATATCATATTCCTCACCAAGAAACAGGCATTAAAATTAGGAAGATGCCAAAGAAGAATGGAAAGGAAAATACTCGGAATAAGCCTGAAGGACAGAATCAGAAACGAAGTACGGCGACGAAGCGGCGTAGAGGACGTGGTCACACTCGCTAATAGGATGAAATGGCGCTGGGGAGGACACGTGGTACGAACGCATCCTACCAGATGGGCACACACGGCGACACTGTGGGATCCAAGAATTGGCTGGAGAAACCGTGGACGACCGAGAACCAGATGGGGGGACGACTTCAAGTTGCAGCTAGGAGGACTGTGGACCAGAATAGGACGCCAAAGAATACGGTGGAAGGACGCAGTCAACCAACTTTGAGCGGGAGCAACAACCAGTGCTAGTGAAATTGTGGACAAAGAACTAGGGATGTGAATATAGACCATCAGGTCGGTTCTTCTGATGGTCAAGACTCGAGCCATCCCTGCCCAAGCAGGAGGCCTTGCCCCACCGGGGATTTACGGCTTCTATTATTATTATTATTATTATTATTATTATTATTATTATTATTATTATTATTATATCATATTTTGAAAAGGAATACATGACATCTTTCTATATCATATTTTGGAACATAGGGAGTAATAAATACAAGAAATATCTCATTCGATCCACTTCCCAGAGATAATGTTAATAAAATTTATATATACCGTCACTTGTTCACAACCTAGGGAGTGATCGAAAGAGTTTCATCCACTAAGAAATTATGCAATTTGGAGAAAGTCCTTAAGGGGAAATGAAATAAACAATTAAACAATTCCATGAAAATAGGCAAAGTAGTGTCTTCCATAACATATTGGTCTAAGATACTAAAATAGATCTTGTATTTTAAACTCTTTCATACGTCAAGTCGTCCTTTCCAGTGTATTCTACTGGGTGTTCATTTCAAAGTGTGTCATGACGTCATTGTTGATGAGTCAGCGATTTGAAGCGAGTTTCAGCTTTTTGTCAGAGAAGTTGCCTGTTAATCAAGGCGTTCAATCTGAAGTTGAGAACGTGTACCTACGGTATAACTTGAACGTCGTAGCAACAGATGGTGGTCTGTACGGTCTGTGTGCTATCAAAACCCCTTTCGAACTGTGTTTTGCGCGGCCAAGTCGTACGCAGGATATTTGTTATCATCGGTTGCGTACGGCAACATTCCACAATGCAAATCAAATGCTCCGTGTCCATGTTGACCGTCCAAGTTAATGTCAACAAATACGTAAGTAATCGTCTTAACCCTCTCCACATATCCCGACAGTAAGAAAAAAACTCACCTCAGTACATGTTTCGAAACAGTTCACATTCCTGACACTACCGGCGTTACCGTACATATCGGTAAGTACGCTTCTGAATGAACGCCGTACTTGCTAGGCAACTTCTCTGGCAGATAAGCAATATACCTCTGCGGAAGTGTAGGAAAATTGAATTCTCTAGGCTCATCGACTAGCCACATAACGACATACAGCGAGCCATGACATACTTTGAACTGAACACCCAGTATATGGATAATGCCTACGATTTTGACTTCTCTTTTATAACAATGATGCTCGTACACTTTCTTTCTTCTAAGAAATTGCGACTCTAACCTTTTCCTCACTCACTCACTCACTCTAACCTTTTCCTCACTCACTCACTCACTCACTCACTCACTCACTCACTCTCACTCATTTACTCACTCACTTACTCATTTACTAACTCACTCATTCGTTTACTCACTCACTCACTCTCACTCATTTACTCACTCACTCATTCGTTTACTCACTCACTCTCACTCATTTACTCACTCACTTACTCACTCATTTACTTACTCACTCACTCATTCGTTTACTCACTCACTCATTCGTTTACTCACTCACTCACTCACTCACTCACTCACTCACTCACTCACAGGTGAGACCGACGGGGCTGGATTCGGTGCATGGCAGGCCCAGCGGGAGACACCGAGATACGCCAGTCACCTCAACTGACCGACATAGTGCTAAGTGCGCCACGACTTCCGGCCCGAGATAGTGTTCGCGGCCCAAGATAGTGTTAAGTGCGCCAAGGTTTCATAACTGCCTATAATAACACATATCATTTCCCTTCCCAATTTACCAGACCCAGTACTGGACACGAAATTACGTAGGTGTGGTTAAAAATGGTTGGTCAACTTGGTCAACGTACTTAACATTGCTTAAAATGCTTTAACGAGTACTTTTTGTCTATTTTGATATATAATTTATTACTGTCTGTTAAATTTAGAGCATATGTTTTCAGAAGATGATTTTTAACAAAATCTACTCTTGTTTTTTGTTTTCTGCGATTTATTCATTCAGTGATCTGTCCAAGGGCAGGTCCTTCACTGAAAACCCAGCTTTCTCCAGTATTTCCTATTTTCTGTCTTCCTCTTTGTCCCCTCATTTCTTGGTGAACCCGCATTATCATGAGTGAACATAACAGGTAAGTTCACCCTAAATATTATCAATTTTGTCTTAAATGCAAATATGAACATATTCCACTTCTAGATTCCTAACAGGGATGGAAGAAAGTAGTTCCCTCGCCTCTAGTGCTCTCTGCAAGTAGGTTATGAGCAAGGCTGCGCGCAAGAACGACATACAATCCAGATTTTTACAATCGCTGTATTTTCACAAATATGCAATTCCGAAACGACAGACCTTCACCATCATTTTCAGAAACCTTAAATCAGTTTACTATAACACTTTCAGCCAAATCCATCCTGGCCTAATGAAAAACCTCCTTTGCCAGAAATGTACACATCTTACATAGATCATTTCAAACGTTTTTATTTTGCTACGGAACGAGGTAAAATATTCGTGACTTTAAGCAAAAAGAAAACTTGTGATATTACTATGAAACAACGCTTTTTTTCTTTTTTTGTATACAATGATAAATGAGCGTTCCATGTAATTAAAGCACCACAAGGTGATCTTCATGGATGGACGTGGCTTCAATTTCCTGTCCCGTAATTAACTCACGATTTCATCCGTATCAACAAATATTTGTTCTTCCGTGCCGTGCGAAATAGGAAGGATTGAGTGGCGTGAAACCTAACTACCAGGTTCACCCTGGCGTGACAACAAGGTGCGAGACTACATTGCCCAGAACAAATGTTTACAAGCTTAAGATACTTGCATTACTTAGTGTATAGAATCATTTTAGTGAACGTTTTTTTATCGCCTATCTTAGTTTAGGATATGGAGAAAAATGGAATATGTGAAGTGGACAGACAAAATAAGAAGGGAAGCTGTGTTGGAAAGAGTGGGAGAAGAAAGAATGATGATGAAACCGATCAGGAAGAGAAAAAGGAATTGGTCGGGTCACTGGATGAGAAGAAACTGCCTACTGAAGGATGCACTGGAAGGAATGGTGAACGGGAGAAGAGTTCGGTGTAGAAGAAGATATCAGATGATAGACGACATTGAGATATATGGGACATAATAAGTGGAGACTAAGAGGAGGGTAGAAAATATAAAAGATTGGAGAATATTGGATTTGCAGTGAAAGACCTGTCATTTGGCAGAAAACTATGTATGTATGTATGTATGTATCCTATGTAATTTTTTTAATTTTAGTTGGTTATTTAACGACGCTGTATCAACTACGAGGTTATTTAGCGTCGATGAGATTGGTGATAGCGAGATGGTATTTGGCGAGATGAGGCTGAGGATTCGCCATAGATTAGGCTACTTGGCATTCACCTTACGGTGAAAACCTCTGAAAAACCCAACCAGGTAATCAGCCCATAACAGGTAATCGGGGATCGAACCCTCGCTCGAGCGCAACTTCAGACCGGCAGGCAAGCGCCTTAACCGACTGAGCCACGCCGGTGGCTGTGTGTGTGTGTATGTATGTATGTATGTATGTATGTGTATTTATTATAATGTTACCACTGCTTTAAGAAAGTAATTATGGATATTATAAATTGAAGACAGCATAGGCCAAATGCTTGTGGAATTGTTTTCTGAATAAGTTTCTAATAATTTAATTCAGTATTGACTGTCAAATTGTCATCAAAATAGCTAGCCTTTGTAGTATGATACACTTAATACTACCAGTTGTTCTGTAAAGTTGTGAAACTTGGACTCTCACTTTGAGAGAGAAAAAGAGATTAAGGTTGTTCGAGAATAAGGTACTTAGGAAAATCTTATATATATATATATATATATATATATATATATATATATGTGTATATATATATATATTATGGATGAAGCTACAGGAGAATGGCGAAAGTTACATAATGCAGAACTGCACGCATTGTATTCGCAACCTAACATAATTATGAATATTAAATCCAGACGCTTGAGATGGACAGGGTATGTACCAAGTATGGGTGAATACAGAAATTCGTATAGAATATTAGTTGGCAGATCTGAAGGGAAAAAAACCTTTGAGGAGGCCGAGACGTAGATGGAAGGGTAATATCATAGTCTAGTATATACAGTCACGAAGCTTGAATTGTTGAGGTTGCTAGGAACAATAAACTGTGCAGGTACTATTGCGCATTGTCTGTAATGAGGCGATAGTAACGATCCTAGTGGTTAGCAACTATCTATGGATGCATATTTATTACATATTGAGCTTCGTGACTGTATATACTAGACTGTGGTAATATTAAAATGGATTTGACAGAGATAGGATATGATGATAGGGACTGGATTAATCTTGCTCAGGATAGAGACCGATGTCGGCTTTACGTGAGGGCGGCAATGAACCTACGGGTTTTCCAAAACCCATTTGTAATTAAGTAATGACGGGTAGGTATACTTGACTTACGTCATTCGCCAGTATGAAGCCAGTTATGTAGATCACTTTACCGACGGAGTCGATACCCAGGGTGCGCCATAGGAGGCTGGTCTACGCTATACCCTCGATGAGATGAGATGATGATGGAGGTTTGTTGGGATGTCACAGAGGAACCAGAGCTTCCGGAGGAAACTCCTGTGTTACTTGGACAACGGGCTTGCCAAACACAAGTTATAAATAAGGGTACACCGGGAATCGAACCCGATTATAAGTCCAGCGCTCTAGCCGCTAGACTGCCGTGGCGGCCGAGCTGGTTGTTAAAGGCAAAGGCTTTTTAAACATGACATAAACTATATCACCATTACAATTATATCTACTACCAATAGGCCTTACTACCAAAGTCTAGTATATACAGTCACGAAGCTTGAGTTTTGAGGGTACTAGGAACAATAGACTGTGCAGGTACTATTTCGCATTGTCTGTAATGAGGCGATAGTAGCGATCCTAGTGGTTAGTAACTATCTATGGATGCATATTTACTACTTATTGAGCTTCGTGACTGTATATACTAGACTGTGGTACTACTTAATTTCCTAACATTCATGCAACGAATCTGGAGAACAGGAAGCAATCTTTCATTCTTACGAAGGAAGTTCCAGTAGTAGTAGATTTTCGGATGAAATTCATCAGCCATGGTTTTGGTTTTCGAAATAGGAATAATGAACAGCCAAGCATGTTCACTACAACTCACCGAGTTTTTACTGTGACGTCACATCTATTTCAGATGCCTCACGGAAAGAATAATAATTAAAATACATTATTATTTCAATGCAGGGGTATTTTCATTATATAATGCACTTTTCATTTCTAATTAAGGCACGTAAAAATCTGTTTTAAAAAATGTACTGATTGTTCTCCATTTGTAAAGGAATTCTGGCTTTAGGGAAATAAAAACTGAAAAAATGTAATGCACTGCTCACAATGGAAAGAGAATAAAGAGAAAATTATAATAATATAAAAGGAACTGTTTTGAAAGCATACAGCGAAATTGAGGACGACGAACTAGAATAAAAGCGATTTGAAGGAGAATGCATTGCTCAAAGTATGTTAAATGAAACTGAGGAAGAATGGGCGAACAGCAATAAATTAATGAAAAATTAAAGATCGTCGATGATACGCTTATGAAGTCGAGATGAAAAGAGTGATGAAAGAAAGAGAATGGATTGCTCACAGTGTACTCGGATTTAATTAAATCGAGGAAGAAAGAGAAGACGAAAGACGACGAAGCGGAGAGGGACTCTGACAAAACGTCTTGGACATTTTTGCACGAAAAGTAGGAATTATATCTAAATGGAACACTGGTTCGTGTATGAAATTTCATTTTTAAAAACCATGAACATGCATTCTGAAATGTTGCAATCTGTACTAAAATGTTCATATTGTTCAAGTAGTGCATACTAGTCCATTTGTACTTAATCACGTAGTCGCTGTAAGACTCCATGTAGAAATGCATATAAGAGTGTTAGTTGGAAAACCTGAAAGAAAAAGATCTTTTGGGAGGCCGAGACGTAGATATTAGTATAATATTAAAATGGATTTGAGGGAGGTGGGATATGACGCTAGGGACTGGATTAATCTTACTCAAGACAGGAATCGATGACAGGTTTATGAGAGGGCGGCAAAGAACCTTCGGGTTCTCTAAAAGCTATTTGTAACTAATTAAATCGCTGTAAGACTATAGAACCAAGCAACTATTTAATAAATCCTATTAAACATAATTATTAGACAAATGTGCCTGAACCCTAATTAGGAATAGACACTATATCCTTTAATTAATTTATTTTATGTTTAATTAATTTCGTTTAATTTCATATTTCATCATATCGTGCTTCATTTTATCTCAGCCACTTGTTCTCTCTTCATTCCTTCACACTTATATTTTTCTTTCACTCTCCTTTTTATTGTATTTTATTTTCTTCCTCGAAATTCAAGGCTACTTCTTGACAAACCTTAACAATGAATTTGATTTAGGAATAACTTGGACTCTCACTTTGAGAGAGGAACAGAGATTAAGGGTGTTTGAGAATAAGGTTCTTAGGAAAATATTTGGGGCTAAGAGGGATGAAGTTACAGGAGAATGGAGAAAGTTACACAACACAGAACTGCACGCATTGTATTCTTCATCTGACATAATTAGGAACATTAAATCCAGACGTTTGAGATGGGCAGGGCATGTAGCACATATGGGCGAATCCAGAAATGCATATAGAATGTTAGTCGAGAGGCCGGAGGGAAAAAGACCTTTAGGGAGGCCGAGACGTAGATGGGAAGATAATATTAAAATGGATTTGAGGGAGGTGGGATATGATGATAGAGACTGGATTAATCTTGCTCAGGATAGGGACCAATGGCGGGCTTATGTGAGGGCGGCAATGAACCTCCGGGTTCCTTAAAAGCCAGTAAGTATAGTATAGTATATAGTATGTATATACTGTATGTATGTATGTATGTATGTATAGATATACATTCATTCATTCATTCATAGTGTTCTGCCCAAGGGAAAGTCTTCCACTGCAAACCCAGCTTTCTCCAATCTTTCCTATTTTCTGCCTTCTTAGTCTCCGCATATGATCCATATATCTAATGTCGTCTATCATCTGATATTTTCTTCCGCCCCAAACTATTCCCCCGTTCACCATTCCTTCCAGTGCATCCTTCAGTAGGCAGTTTCTTCTCAACCAGTGACCCAGCCAATTACTTTTCTTGTTTCTGATCAGTTTCAGCATCATTCTTTCTTCATGCACTCTTTCCAACACAGCTTCGTTTCTTACTCTGTCTGTCCATTTCACCGTTCCATCCTTCTCCATATCCACATATCAAATGCTTCTATTCGCTTCTCTTCACTTCGTCCTAATTTCCATGTTTCTGCCCCATATAATGCCACACTCCACACAAAGCACTTTGCTAGTCTCTTCCTTAGTTCATTTTCCAGAGATCCGCAGAAGATGTTCCTTTTTCTATATGGTATATTATACTATACTTCATACATGATTATGATATGAGATGTAGGTGCAGAAACCAGAAGTATAGTGTAATATACCTGCATTTGTGCCCTAATTGTAACTTGCAGAATTATTTCAGCAGCTTTCCTATGTCAGTGAATTTTTTTTTTAATTAGAATTATGTTGAACTTCAAAAATAAAACAACAAATGTGTCAGGACTCGGGAGGTTATAACCTCTTCAACTTGAAATATTTATTCAGTGTAAATCTGTGCTACCGTAGAAATAGTAATATGAGTTACGAGAGCGGTATGTTGAAGTTTTCATGTTCGAGGAAAAGTTCCAAAAAACCAAACGTAGTTGAAAATATACCGCTCATGTATCGTACATTAGTTTGTGCGAAGATCGTTTATTACATACCTGAAAGAGGAATTTCTAATTAGTTGCAATGAAATCTCCATCTTGGTTTCTGTTCAATGACGGCAAATTTGCAAAACAAAAATATCTATCTTCAACATTGTTGCTTTAAAATGTTTTCTGTGTTTACTATACTCCAGCAGGCCGTGATATACGTCTGTCTTTTTTTTCCCCAGTCTATGATGAGTCTGGAATCTTGTTGATTTTTTCACGGCTTCCTTAATGTTACTTGCATCACGAACGCAGTAACTTTAGTGGAGTTGTAGAGTTTACTTAATTTTTGCAAATATTTAAAATAAAAAATTAACAGTGCAATTTAGGTGAAATTGCAGTGATAAGTTTCCAATTTATAATTATTACTATATTGAACGTCTCTAAAAATAATATGTTAAAAGCCTAAAGCAGTAAAATCAATATGTCACTTAAGCGGTAAGAAGAGGAAAATTGTTATGTGTGTTAGGTTGGGAATACTGAATGTGGAATTTTAGACTATCCGTGGATTGGTTTTGTGCGGAAACCAAGCAAATACGCACTATCTCGCACAAAAAACATTGTATGATACAAATTCGTAAAGTTATCTTTTTGGCAGAAGTGTAAACTTTGTGAACTTTACGAACTTGTATTATAAATAAGTATTTGTTTTATATTCGCAGAGCCTCTAAGGGCTTATCGATTTTCTTTTCTCCCTTCATTATTTTAATTTTGTCTCTTTTCACTTCACTTTCTGTTTCTTTTGACTTTCAGCCTCTTCTCTTTCCTTGCATTCCCTTTTAATTACTTTATATTCCTCTATGTCTTATATTTCTATTTTCTTTCTCATTCTAAATATTCTTCCCAGTCCATGTCTACCCGTTATATTTTATTTAATACTTTTATTTACATTGGTCCTTCCTCATTTCTACATTGTCTTATTTAATCCTTCAATTTCTCATTTTTTTTCTATACCTGTACGTTTTATTTGGTTGTAAACCCTGTATTCTTGTATTTCAACTGCAATAAACCCCACTGCAACAAAACCTGTTCATCAGTGTGACGTGATCACGCACGAATTAATTTGCCTGATCTGTATTGCCAAGTTGCCCTGCGTGGAGATGGGGCATCGGGGACCGCTCGGAATTAGCAGCTTGTTTAACCCAGACGACGTCGTCAGTTTTTACTCCGTGCAGACCCAACTTTCATCCCTGCATTTATCATTCAGTATCTCTCCGCCTTCACTTTTTGTCCGTCTGCGCTTCTGGTGCAGCCACGGGTCTATATTAATTTCCACGTGCCATCATTTATAGCTTGTATCACATTACATCAACGCTTTTTTTTTGTGCGTAGCTTAAAAATCTGACACGTCCGACGTGTACCGAGATAAACACCCATTTATCATATCAGGAAATGATGAATCAGAGATATCGCGCTGAATCGAAAACTCGTTATAGAGGCTTTCACTGCCTTCGTAACTCTCACTATAATGATATCTAAAAAAATACAATTTATAAAAACACAAAAGAAAAAGCCTGTGGTCAAAGTCAGATGAGCGGTTCAAGTCTAGAGTAAAGACTGGTTTCGTTGACTGCAAAAATTGCGATAAGTGGATGAAAAATTTGGCACATAGCTCACAAAGACGGAATATTTTAGCTAAAACAATTCTTCGACAGCCTTTTCTGAAGATATTTTAAGGCTAGGATAACAGAGAGGGATTGGAATTGAACGGGTTATAATCAGCTGCTTGTCTATGCGGATGACGTGAATATGTTAGGAGAAAATCCAAAAACGATTAGGGAAAACACGGGAATTTTACTTGAAGCAAGTCAAGAGATAGGTTTGGAAGTAAATCCCGAAAAGACAAAGTAGGCCTATATGATTATGTCTCGTGACGAGAATATGGTACGAAATGGAAATATAAAAATTGGAAATTTATCCTTTAAGAGGTGGAAAAATTCAAATACCTGGGAGCAACAGTAACAAATAGGCTATAAATAATACTCGGGAGGAAATTTAAGGCCTACACAGAATAAATATGAGAAATGCATGTTATTATTCGGTTGAGAAGCTTTTATCATCAAGTCTGCTGTCAAGAAATTTGAGAGTTACAATTTATAAAACAGTTATATTACGGGTTGTTATTTATGGTTGTGAAACTTGGACTCTCACGTTGAGAGAGGAACATAGGTTAAGAGTGTTTGAGAATAAGGTGCTTAGGAAGATATTTGGGGCTAAGCGGGATGAAGTTACAGGAGAATGGAGAAAGTTACACAACACAGAACTGCACGCATTGCATTCTTCACCTGACATAATTAGGAACATTAAATCCAGACGTTTGAGATGGGCAGGGCATGTAGCACGTATGGGCGAATCCAGAAATGCATATAGAGTGTTAGTTGGAAGGCCGGAGGGAAAAAGACCTTTGGGGAGGCCGAGACGTAGATAGGAAGATAATATTAAAGTGGATTTGAGGGAGGTGGGATATGATGATAGAGAAGTGGATTAATCTTGCTCAGGATAGGGATCAATAGCGGGCTTATGTGAGGGCGGGAATGAACCTCCGGGTTCCTTAAAAACCAGTAAGTAAGTAATTAAGTAAGTAAGTAGGCTAAGTAAGTAAGTAAGGCGTGTTAAAAATCGGTTATTATGCGATAAAGTGCGAAGAATACATTTAACCATAACTGCTATCTAAGCTGGTCTTTATTTCGCCGTTCTTAGCAACCTAAACTATGGCTTTATTCACAGCAATGAATTAAAAGTTTTTATGGTATTTTGAATCGTAAAGATTGTTTAACAGAGGTGCATCTATGTAAGTAAAGTACTACTTAACGGGCTAGCACCTTTTATTTTACACTTAACGGGCTACACAACCGTTTCATTTAAAATCTCACACACCGCCTTCTTTTTTCGCCATTCATTAAATAGTGACAGCTCCTTATAATATCGATCTCGCGATTTTCCTGGAATAGCTCTTTTTGGCTTGTTTGCTCTGCTTCTACCAATATTTCATTAGGAATTTCAATGCAATCCATTTCTACAAAATTATTATTCTCATACAAAACCAATTGTAGTAAACACTTTTGTTTTATTTTCATACCATAATAACCGATGATTTTTCCCTATCATAGCAACTGATTAAGACGTTTCTCAATTGTTATTTCATCTACAAATTTTCAATAATTTCTGTTCCAACAACATGCAATATACAATATTATTAATTTACTAGCCGTACCCGTGCGCTCCGCTGCACCTGTTAGACATAAATATAAAGTAATTACATAATTAAAATAGGACATTTGATCCAGGGAACATAATTAAAAATGTGATAATTTTGGTCCAGAGGCCACTAGTTTGGTGCAATGACAATTCCTTTAACATGTTTCTTCTTTGTTATTACATGCAACCACAGTTTAATGAAGACTGACATATCATGTAGTTTTAATGTGTATGCTTTATATTACTTGCTATATGTGTCCATTGAATTATGGTAATAACTTAATTTTAACCCTTCTTTTCTACGTCTTCAGTAAATGGCGCTTGGCCCACCATGGTTCTGAACCCTTCAAATAACTTAAATAATGATACAGCATATACAGTGATATGTAATTATATTTCTTTCTTTCGAAAATTAATGTAAGAATTCACGATCTCCTATGTACCGTTGCCATGGAATGAGTAAATGTGTTTTATCTTCCTACTCAATTTTATATTTAGCACATAGAGTTACTGCAGGAACAACAACGCTATAATCTGAGGCGGCGGTGAAAATGGATTGTATTGTTATTTTAAAAGTCTTGTATATCCTTAAATATTAGTCCTATCAAAATTTTGCATTGAATAAAACTTATCGGAAATCATTTTTAAAGAAACTTTTGTTATGTAACATTGTTCACAAAAAGCAATAATAAGCGAGATATTTCCATTTATTTAATTCAAGCCCCCTTATAACCCCCCTTTTAAACAAAGTATTTTTGAATGCTATATAGCCTAAAATCTAAGTTACAACGAACTTAATTTATATTCCAATTTTCATATAAATCGGTTCAGCCATTATAGCGTGAAAAGGCAACAAACATCCACACAGACAGACAGACAGACAGACAAAAATTTCAAAAAAGCGATTTTCGGTTTCAGAATGGTTAATTATACATGTTAGGAACAATTATTTTTGGAAAAGCGAAAATTACCAGTACAATTTCGGCTACAGATTTATTATTAGTATAGATTTTCTCTTAAGATATACCTACGATTCAAAACACCATAAAACGTTGTACAATACACGGCCGTTATAAAACTCAACATGCTCACATGGATTACTAAACTCCCTCTCGCTCATTTAGTTAAATTCCATGCTCGCATGTTAAGTTCCACCCTAGATCATATATGTAACAGATAAGTCGGCCTTATAGGCTTTGACCTTAACAACTTTTTTCAGGTTTACTACGCTGCCATCTAGTTGTTACATAAGGAGTCACGTCATAATTCTCATTCGCATTAGCGACTGTACTGCCATCTCGTGTTCGTTTACGGCGGACGAGTGGCGATCCTGGCGGTTGTTCTCTTCAAAGTGCTGCCGATTTTAACATAGCGATGAATTACCTGTTACATATATGATCTAGGGTTCTACATAACGGTTTTGTAACGTAAATAACTATTAAATCACTCTATCCATGATAACAAATACATTAGCAACAATAAAATCCATACATTCATTCATTTATAACTTCTTCACAAACGGCACATTAGACAAAAAATATCTACAGTTTAAAATTAAATTTAGATACCAGTGTCGGCCTGGGTAGTGCAGTAGGTATAGCGCTGGCCTTCTGTGCTTGAGGTTGCCGGTCCGATCCCGGCCCAGCTCGATGGCATTAAAGTGTGCTTAAATTACAGGCTCATGTCAGTAGATTTATTGGCATGTAAAAGAGCTTCTGCGGGATAAAATTCTGGCATACCGGCGACGCTGATATAACCTCGGCAGTTGCGAGCGTCGTTAAATAAACTATAATTTAATCTAACTTAGATACCAGTTATGAATAAGACATGTAGGCTATAGCATGAGGGTAAACAGATTTTTACTCTCTTATAATATGGTCTGACATGTTTGCCAAAGAGGTGGGAAAACAGTGGTCGAGGACAGCAAAGAACAGAGTTTTGTGGAAAGAACTAGGGAAGGTCATTTTAAATAGATAACGTAATCAGTCTTAAGATATTGTAAATAGTAAAGTTAGTATAAGTGAAAGAGTGAGATAGATTTTGTAAATAGTAAAGTCAGTGTTGAGAAAGTGTCAGTTAAATAGTGTAAATAGCAATCAGTGTTTGTCAAAGTGCTGGTGTTGGTGTTAGCATTATGTGGATAGTGCAAAAAAAATGAACTAAAAACAGAGTGCTGAGACTAAAGTTTAACAGGGTTATTAACCATGTCACAAAAGTAGTATACACGACAAGCTCGCCTGGATTGGCTCACCAAGCGAGTATACTTGAGCCATCCCTGTCCAGGGGGTTCTAACCCTATCACAGGAGGCATGTGCCCAACGTGGGACATCATGGCTAGCATTCATTCATTCATACTATACAAATACACTATTATCCATGTCTGATATTTAAATTGGTCTTTATTTCACAATGCTTATCAATCTAAACAATCGCTTTATTCATAGCCGTGAATTAAAAGCTTTTAACTCACAGCATGAAATATTATTTTTAAATCACTCTTTCCATGACAACTAACATATTAGCAAAAATCAAATCCGTGCATTCATTATTTTATGCTCGACCATGCCGAAATGTAGTAATTATGCACCTGGTAGCAGTCCTTTAATGCATGTCATTAAAGTACACCTACTCATTAAAGTTCAGGTGTTTTCAGCCAATGACAACTCAGCTTACAGGTGTTCAGCCAATAACGAGTCAGCTTTGTACCGTTATAAAACCGCAAGTATCGATTATTCTCGGATATGCAATCGAAAGGGAATTAGCGAAAAGTCACGGAGGCTGGGAATCCAATACTGTCGCAGAAGGTTATGTTCTGTTACTATAATAATTAGCGTTAATTGTAAATAATATTCAAATAAATTCAATTTGTCATCTCGTTTTTCAATGTCGAATTCAATAATCAAAGTTATACCAAGTTCAACGGGATTACACAAGGTCAATGACATTATTGTTCCTCGGAAAAAATCAATACTTTCGCGTCTGCGCACATCTCACAATTCACGACCTAGAACAAGGTCACTTCCGATCTTGTCAGTTACAAATAAAATGTATACATCTGAATACTGTAATTTCAAGTTAGAAATATGGTCGAGCATAAAAAGTCGTATGAAACTCGCCTATAATGGTAATTAAGAAGCTCGTATGAAAATTATGAAACTCGCTTGCGCTCGTTTCATAAACATCCATACTCGCTTCTTAATTACTATCATTATAGGCTCGTTGCATAATGTACTATTATAACTTCTTCACAAACAACACATTATAAATAAAAGGCATAGAATTTAAAATTAATGGATAAATTATTGTATATCAGACGAGAGTAAACAGATTTAATGCTCTCGTGGAAATTATCTTTCCACTCGCGGATGAATCTAATTTTACTCTTTTATACTATAGATTACTACTGTCTCCGTTCCAAAATATGGTATAGTAACAAATAAAACAAGTCTGGTTATTGCGCATGCGCGCACGAAACGTTTCGCGGTGTGGTATTCTGTTCAGTAGTGAAGGGACTATCAGACAGTGCAATTGTGAATGTTTCTAATCTTCTGTAGTGCATTGAACTATAATATTTAAATAGTTCATTATGAACAGAAATCAATCAGAATAAAAATAAAATAATAAACAAATTAATTAATTAAAAATCAATCAAATAAATAAATATTATCGTTATTATTATATGATTATGTCTCGTGATCAGAATATTCTACGAAATGGAACTATAAAAGTTGGAGATTTATCCTTCGAAGAGGTGGAAAAATTCAAATATCTTGGAGCAACAGTAACAAATATAAATGACACTCGGGAGGAAATTAAACACACAATAAATATGGGAGATACCTGTTATTATTCGGTTGAGAAGCTTTTGTCATATAGTCTGATGTCAAAAAATCAGAAAATTAAAATTTATAAAACAGTTATATTACCGGTTGTTCTGTATGGCTGTGAAACTTGGACTCTCACTTTGAGAGAGGAACAAAGATTGAGGGTTTTTGAGAATAGGGTTCTTAGAAAAATATTTGGGGCTAAAAGGGATGAAGTTACAGGAGAATGGAGAAAGTTACACAACGCAGAGCTGCACGCATTATATCCTTCACCTGACATAATTAGGAACATTAAATCCAGACGTTTGAGATGGGCAGGGCATGTAGCACGTATGGGCGAATCCAGAAATGCATACAGAATGTTAGTTGGGAGGCCAGAGGGGAAAAGACCTTTGGGGAGGTCAAGACGTAGATGGGAGGGTAATATTAAAATGGATTTGAGGGAGGTGGGATATGATTATAGGGACTGGATTAATCTTGCTCAGGATAGGGACCAATGGCGGGCTTATGTGAGGGCGGCAATGAACCTCCGGGTTCCTTAAAAGCCAGTAAGTAAGTAAGTATCATTATTATTATATATTTAAGGTGATTCTTCTCTCTTCTTCTCTCATTCATTCTAGAATGTAGAGTAGTGTATTTACATAATATGCGTTTAATAATGAAAGCCTATTTGCACATAAAGAACCAAAACAGGAGTAAAAGCCAGCAGTGGTACAGTTTCAGATCAATGTTCTATACTGCAATCAGATAATGATAATGATCAAACACACATTAGCACAGCTCCAGATTCAGTTATACCAAATCCTGAACAGCATTAAAGAGTTGCAGGACTGAGAATTTGCATGCATCCTGTCTTGGCTTCACCCGCTTCGTCTCAGTCCAGGTCGTTACTGTATCAGTGGCTGTCCCTTCTTATATCAGCGTGGGTATATGCCCTGAATAGCTGAGCAGGGAATCCTGTTACTCCGCTCCACGCTGTAAGACGAGGCACGTGTCCTGAATATCAAGCAGGGGATGGGAATCCGGGGGAGGGAGTGTCTATTCCTTGTACCTCCGATATCCCACCCACTCCCTCATTAATTATCGCAGATTATTGCGATTATTGCAGTATCGCATTATGAGGTGAAACAATGGTTCAGATAGCGTTGTCTGCAAAGCGTTACCCAGCAACGAAAGTAAAGTAGCTGTGTATTGCGACGACTTCAGAAAGTGTAGGTTCGGGTATAATTGCCTCAGCAGTTTGTATTTAAATTTCGTCCCGATCATTTCTATTTCGCCTATGAACATTTAGTAGTTGAACAAAATACATTTCCTCATTATCTAGTGAAATTTATAAGCTTGTACTTGCAATTTGGGAAAAGGAAATTGTACCAGAACAACGGAAGGAATCCATAATTGTACCTATGTTTAAGAAGGGGGAAAATACTAATTCTAGTATGTTTCGAGGACTATCACTTTTATTGACGTCATACAAAATTTTGTCCAATATTCTTTTGAGAAGATTAACTCCATATATATAGATGAAATTATTGGGGACCATCAATGTGGTTTTAGGCGTAAAAGATCGACTATTCATCAAATTTTTGGTATTCGACAGGTATTGGAGATAAAGTAGGAGTATAAGGCACAGTACATCAGTCATTCGTCGATTTCAAAAGGCATATGACTCAGTTAAGAGAGAAGTTTTATACAATTTTTCTATTGAATTTGGTATTCCCAAGAATCTAGTTCGATTAATTAAAATGTGTCTAAGTGAAACGTAGAGCAGAGTCCGTATAGGCCAGTTTCTGATGCTTTTCCAAGTCACTGCGGGCTAAAGCAAGGAGATGCACTATCACCTTTACTTTTAACTTTGCTCTAGAATATGGCATGA
Organism: Periplaneta americana; assembly: GCF_040183065.1. Taxonomy (NCBI): domain Eukaryota; kingdom Metazoa; phylum Arthropoda; class Insecta; order Blattodea; family Blattidae; genus Periplaneta; species Periplaneta americana. The sequence continues at coordinate 133,766,465 of NC_091125.1, forward strand.
AGTCCAGGAAAATGGGGAAGGTTTGGAATTGAACGGCTTATATCAGCTGCTAGTTTACCCAGATGACGTGAATATGTTAGCAGAAAATCCACAAACGATTAGGGAAAACACGGATATTTTACTTGAAACAAGTAAAGAGATAGGTTTGGTAGTAAATCCCGAAAAACAAAGTATATGATTACGTCTCGTGAGCAGAACGTAGTACGAAATGGAAATACGAATATCGGAAATTTATCCTTTGAAAAGATGGGAAAATTCAAGTACCTTGGAGCAACAGTAACAATATAAATGACATTCAAGAGGAAATTAAACGCAGAATAAATACGAGAAATGTCTGTTATTATTCGGTTGAGAAGCTTTTATCATCCAGTATACTCACAAAGAAACTGAAAGTTGGAATTTATAAAACAGTTATATTACCGGTTGTTGTGTAAGGTACTTAGGAAGATATTTAGTGCTAAGAGGAGAATGGAGGAAGTTACACAACAGAGAACTGCACGCATTGTATTCTTCACCTAACATAATTGGGAACATTAAATCCAAACGTTTGAGATGGGCAGGGCATGTAGTACATATGGGTGAATCTAGAAATTCATACAGAGTGTTAGTTGGAAGATCTGAGAGGAAAAGACCCTTGGGGAGGACAAAGCGTAGATGGCAGGATAATATTAAAATGGATCTGAGGGAGGTGGGATACGATGGTAGGGACTGGATTGATCTTGCTCAGGATAGGGACCGACGGCGGGCTTATGTGAGGGCGGCAATGCACCTCCGGGCTCCTTAAAAGCCATTTGTATTGTATTGTATTATATTCAATTTATTAGGCCATTAGACACAGAGTAATAGACTTCGTCACAGATACTTTGAAAAACGTATAGGCTATATAATGGAAATTTATTAAAAACAATGAAAACACGAAATATTTTGAAAGCTATAAAATTAATGAAAACACTTCATCCATAATGTATTAATTGTAACTAATTGTAATTAAATCTCCGGGTTCTTTGAAAGTCATTTGTAAATAGTAAGTAAATATGTAATCTGGTGTCGAAGATGAAAATAATGATAAATTTGAAAACGAAAAGTATAAACTTGTAAATATGTCTTATAGCCTATACTACATAGGATTTAATTATTACATAGTTTCAGATACATAACTGTCTTTAGTTAATTTCTATAGGCCTAGTGCTAAGCTTCTTGGTTTAGTGTTTGTAAATATAGTATACTTGTACCTGCCACAATATAAGTGTAATAGTAATATGCGTTAATATGTTGAAGTTTTCATGTTCGAGGAAAAGTTTGAAAAAGCGAAACGTAGTTGAGCTTTTTTAATTTCCGAGAATTGAAAGAAAACATACCGCTCGTGTATCGTACATTATTTTGTGCGAAGATCGTTTATTACATATCTGAAAGAGGAATTTCTAATTAGTTTCAATGAAATCTCCATCTTTGTTTCTGTTCAATGACGGCAAATTTGGAAAACAAAAATATCTATCTTCAACATTGTTGCTTTAAAATATTTTCTGTGTTTACTATACTCCAGCAGGCCGTGATATACGTCTGTCTTTTTTTTCCCCCAGTCTATAAATGCGAACTTAAAACAAACGGTAAGGTTATGTAATGATTAAGAGTTACTTAATTTTTGCAAATATTTAAAATAAAAAATTAACAGTGCAATTTAGGTGAAATTGCAGTGGTAAGTTTCCAATTTATAATTATTACTATATTGAACGTCTCTAAAAATAATATGTTAAAAGCCTAAAGCAGTAAAATCAATGTTACTTAAGCGGTAAGAAGAGGGAAATTGTTATGTGTGTTAGGTTGGGAATACTGAATATGGAATTTTAGACTTACCGCAGATTGGTTTTGTGCGGAAACCAAGCAAATACGCACGATCTCGCACAAATAATTTTAAATGTTATAAATATTGTATCATTCATATTTTTAAGCTATTGAAATATCTCAATATAATTTCAACAACAGCTTTTCTGCTGCTTCGTAAGTATATGTCCCAAATTATGCGTATACATATTTGAATGTAATACAATTAAATTTATGGAAGCTTGGACAACACTATTTTTAACAGCCGCGTCCTCTTGACCTTATCATTTTAGACAGTTCCAACGCTAGATAAGATGACAGCTTCGTAATCGGCAGGTTCAAGTTTCGATGTCAGACACTAGCTCTATGATATGTATTCAAAAGTTGAACTTTCTTTTTACAGTGAATTCCAAAACGGAGAACCATAAAATCATTTCATTTTTGGAAACTAATTACTGTACTGGAATATGGTACAAGCTGAATAGCCTATTTGCGGCTATTAAATAAACCAATAATTAAAATGAATTTCAAAAGTACGTTGTTTGATATAGGTCAAAATACGCGTTTTGAAAGTTGGTAAACTGTAAGAATTTATATGGCAATATTGAGTGTAAGGCAATACTAAAATATTTAATTAAAACGCGAGGGGGAAATGTAATCTACAGCACAAAAAACAGGCATTGGCATTTTTTACTGTTATAATATGACTCCTATTGTGTGGAACATTATTGGATTTGATATATTTATAGGCTGTATACAAACACACACATTAAAGCCAGCATATTTTAAATGAGGAAATTTAATTGCAAAATATAGTAAAATGTTTGTTAAATTGCCGAAAATGAAACAAATGCAGAATTAACTGTAATCAATTTTGTGCATTACGGTTTTTTGTATTTGTATCAGTCCTCTCGTTTGAACTTCAATAAAATTCCAACAAATTCACGTTGCAACAGAATAATTAAGGCTTTTACTAAATAAAATTATTAATAGGTATCTATTCTTTCGTATTTTTTGCCCGGAACCTTAATTGGTTTATGTGTAACTCGTAATCCAGTAATTGGACAGATTCTTTGCTATTTTATTGCCCTCAAGCAGTAGGTCAACAGACAGCGCTTGTCTATGATAGCTCAGGTCTGAAACAGGGAATTGTGTTGCAGTGAATCCCACATTATTATGAGCCATCAGAATGGTTGTTTAAGACAGAAAGCTGCATATTATTAAGAATACAATGGTGATATTTTTCTATTCTTTTTCAAACCATACATTTTTTTAATTATAAAGCAGCTATTATTATATTTGCTTACAAAAACATTTACCCGTATTGTATTGTAGTTGGTTCTTTGTTAGCAATTCAAACTATTTAATTAAAATGTAAAAAATACGCATTTTACAAAACAGAGAACTTGTTAGCATTTTTCTTCCCATAGCACAGTGTAATTTATTGTTACGTACAGTATTTCATTAGATTTCATAAAAAACGCAGATTTAATGTGCGTATAAATGCAACATTTTATAACGAGCATTCATATTTTAAAATGGAACAAAACGTTAAAAAATTATGAAAATAAGTACAGAAATAACATATTTGCGATTCATGGATTTCACCACCGAATATCAGAAAGTTCTTCCATCAGTCCAGCCATGAAGCTGGGCAGAAGAAATAAATTCAATAGACCGGGAATAAATCACACAAAATTAGCTATAAATGGATCACAAATCGAGTGGAAAACTTCAGTTAAGTATCTCGGAGTAACACTAGACAGACGGCTCACTTTTTCCGAACACGTACTACAGAAATTCAGACTTGCCAATTTTAGAATGGTGGAGCTGTACCCAATTTTAAATAAAAGCAGAAATTTAAACACACATAGAGCATTGACTTTGTATAAAACATTAATTAGGTCAATAATATTATATGCTCAACAACGTAGGAAATTACTGAAGGATATACCTCCTGAACCCAGAAGACTAGCAGTTGTAAGCTTTCGTCTTAACACTGAACATGACATCCTGGGTAAACACCTCAATCGTCTTGGCATTCTTCCACCAGCATCCTGCATTTTGTGCCATCAACAGGAAGACATGGATAGACAACATCTTGCAAAATGCCCTGCTCTGAAATCCTCCAAGGAAGTCGACCGCTACTGGGAAGCCAGAGCCCGAATGTTTTTAATTATTTAATCCGTAGTTTTGTTCACCACTTTCTTGTTTTTCCCTCAGTCAATGATAGTAAATATCATGTACTAGCCACTAGACAAATAAATAAACAATATTATATGCTTGTCCTGCTTGGGGACATGCACCTACTACGGTTCTTAATAAGTTACAGGTTTTCCAAAACAAACTTTTAAGATTCATTACACGACTTCCTAGAACAGTAATGTCAGAGTTGTAAGCTCCAATACTGGTTGTGGAGCTATATCGGAGCTTGAACTTGCTTATGTCTGTGGAAACACCGGACCACGCAACTAGTCTAGTGGAGCGCTCCGCTCCGTTTAGTCCCTGTCTGACATCGCTGTCCTAGAGTAACACTTGTTAGATTGATTCATAAAGAACTCGAAATTTTGACAATTCAAGAATATATTTCAAATCAAGCCTTCTGCACGTACACCAAGTCGTACAGCAGCAACAACCCATTAATTTCTTCCCTGGGTAACTACAACTCTGCTTTAGATAAACACAAAAGACCTAAGAGTGTACTCCACCCTCTAGCTTGGAACGATAACGTACAAGAAGCAAATCAAATTGAACGCTAAACAACAACAGGACTCGACAAACAGACATATGTCTACTAAGGCACTAATAATGTTATTTCTCTGTTTCAGGGTCATCACGTTATTGGCTGCATAGATGTATTGAACATGATCTATTGTATATAATTATTTATGGTTTCTTAAAATATTTGTATTGTATTTAAAATTTTGTACTTAAAATCATGATTAAAAGACATTCTTCCTCCTCAACATATACAGACCCCACTGATGCCAATTGGCTTGTCGTCAGCACGACACCTCATCCTGCTGAAGGTTTTTCCGTGGTTTCCCTTGAGCAATAAGACAAATGTCGGGATGAGCCCTAAAAGAAATGGCCCACGGACCACCTCCCTTCCCCCACTCTTTCTCTTCTACTATAACAAAGAAATTGCTAATTTCTTAGATAATCCCATTATATTAGGGGAAAATAAATATTCTTTAAGTTCACAGGGCTAACGGCTTTGAGGCTCGGTACCTGGTTCTAATGAAGTGCACAGGTAGCAATATAACATGGGGGCATGAGATAGTTACTCTGCGTGCCATAATAAACTCACTTCAGTTATATTCCCCAATGTAAAAAAAAAAGTCCAGCCATGAGTGTAGATGTATATTGTGTAACAATCAGCGTGATACGTACCATGCTTTGGAGTGCAACAAGAGAACAGTATCTCTGGCTCAGTTCTGTCTAGCTGCAAACGGAGAATAATGGACTAATATGGGGTTCACCCAGAAAGCTTTACCTACTAGTGGGAGCTTTACATTGTATTATCAAATAACATGTTATTTTATCCATTAATAACTTGACATTTTCCTGGAAGATTCCCAATTTATAACTTTAGTTTTAACATTCTTTATGCCATAGCAGACTGCCTAAATGACAGAGAATACTATATAAATTTAAATTTCTTGATAGAGTAGTTGTAACAGTAACAAAGGTTCAATTTGCTAATACATGATAATATGTGAAACATTAATATAATATGAGTACATAATTTGGTTCCCAGTTCATACCATAAAAATGATTTTTTAATATTACAATACTCTGCTCCGTTAATTTAGTAGAATGCGTTTGAGTCTAAACAACGTGGTCTGTCGTGACGAAAATCCAAGCAACCGCATACCGGTAAGGGGCAATTCACACACAGAAGACGTAGACAGGACATGGCTAGGACGTCGGGCGGAGACACGACGCGGACATGACGTGAGCAAAGCATACTGAAGAGTCAAAAAACCTTGCGGCACTTGTGCGTCGCACAGCTTTCGTAATGTCTTCTTCAGACGATGAGGATGCCCTGGCTCTCGTACAATTTGGTAATATTAAAAAAAACACTGATAAGATTCTGTGTGCACCCTTAGTGGTTTGAAAAAAGGAAGAATGTATGCCATATCTTATTTAATTCGTTTTATTTGGCCCGGGTTCGAATGCCGGTCGGGGCAAGTTATCTGGTTTAGTTTTTTTCCGGTGTTTTCCCTCAATACGAGCAAATGTTGAGTAACTTTCGGTGCTGGACCCCGACATCATTTCACCAGCATTATCACGTTCATATCATTCAGACGCTAAATAACCTGAGATGTTGATACAGCGTCGTAAAATAACCTAATAATATTTATTTATGCAAGTTTATTTATTTATTTATTTATTCATTTATTTATGCATTCATTTATGCATTTATTTATTCATTTATTTATGCATGCATTTATTTATTTTTTATTCTGGTAGAGTTAAGGCCATGGGACCTTCTTTTCCACACTACCAGAAGTGAAATATAGCCTATACATTGAAACAATAAAACGTAGTAATATTTATATATAAAATCGTTACAATGCACATTAAGGAGCTTACATACTGTATAATTAAATATTGACTAAACATGATACATAACCTGCAGAAAAGTATATTCTATTATTCATGTGCTAAAAAGGATAAATGTTCATCTTCCCTCTTGCTTAAAAAAGTCCCTTGTGCAGACCCTTGTATTTCCCCATTTTGACTATGCTGACATTTTACTGACTGACCTTTCCAGCGACAACAAAATGAAACTTCAACGTGCTCATAATTTGTGTGTACGTTTTGTAAGCAATGTTCGTAAATATGATCATATTACCCCATCCCTGGAAGCAATAGGTTGGCTTAAACTAGATAAGGAAAGAAATTTACATTCACTTCTCTTTCTCTTCGAAATCTTGAACTCTTCTATTCCTTCGTACCTGTCGTCTCGCTTCACTTACCTTTCTTCCCACCACAATCTGAACACACGCTCTCGCCATGAAACAATACTAACAATACCATCCCATCGCACCTCCTCATACTCATCCTCTTTCACAATAGCCCTGCCAAGACTCTGGAATTCGTTACCTGCTAGCATCAGGGACTGTCGAAATAAAATTCAATTCAAACGCAAACTTACTAGGCACTTGGTCAGTAATTGAGACTCGTTCAGACATGGTTTCTTGTAAATAGTTCTTTTAATCTACCACAAAATATCTCAATATCCGGTAATTTCATCACTATAGAATTTTGTTATTGTAGGTTTAATTTGTAATTTAGTAAATACAAAAATATTCTTTGCTCTTAACTTCTATGATAAAATGTCTAGCTTTCATTAATCAGGTATTCTTGTCGTACTTTAATTTTTATTGTAATTGTAATTGTAAATTTAATATTAATTGTAATCTTATTGTTCATGTTATAGTTGTAATCCCCTGGTAGAGGGGCAGAGAAGGCCTGACGGCCTTATCTCTACCAGGTTAAATAAATAAATCTAAAAAAATCTAAAAATAATTATTTACAATTTATATCCTATTGTCACTTTATAATAGGCCTAAATGACAATTTATACAAATACATAGAACAACCTATTAAATTCGGCTAACACTCAGAAATCAATTCCATGTAAAAGTATGTAATTTTAATTCTTAATTTAAATTGATTAACTGTTCGGCAATCCCTGACATGACGAGGTAAAGAGTTCCATAGGGAACAAACTGACATGGAGAAAGAGATGAATAGAAAGAGGTACGGTGGCGAGGAATAGATAATAAAGTCTTATGTTGATTCGGCAAAGTTGTAAGATATTCAAAGCGAGTTCTCGGATATTTTGGAGTAGAAGATGTGATGAAAGAATTGAACATGTATCCAGACCGTTTCCAGAATTTTTATTAATGTCCCACCATATTAATGGTTAGAGCGTCTCGCCGCGAAACCAGGTGGCCCGGGTTCGATTCCCGGTCGGGGCAATTTACGTGGTTGAGGTTTTTTTACGGGATTTTCCCTTAACCCAATATAAACAAATGCTGGGTAACTATCGGTGCTGGACCCCTGACTCATTTCACCGGTATTATCACCTTCATCTCATTCAGACGCTAAATAACCTAAAAGAGTATAAAGCGTCGTAAAATAACCTACGAAAATAAAAAATAAAATATACAATATTACACCATCTCTTCACAAATTGAATATCAAATTAAAAATCGGCGCGAATTTTCTTTCACAGTCAGACGCCACATGTCGCTTTCAAGGGCCACTCGTGACTCGAAAAAGACGAAGAGCTGACTTCGAAGTGGCGTGCCCCCACCCCGTCCTCTCTGTGTGCATTGATACATTTGTTTACATGGGAGAGACTCGAAAAGTCATCATGTCTCCGCCCCATGTCCGAGCCACGTCTTCTCTGTGTGAATTGCGCCTAAGGCATCGTGTTACAAACACTTTCAAGTCTGAGTATTTCTGGCAAAGTAAATATTATTCAACGCCTTGAAAATGGGGCAAATGTTACGGATAAAGTCTATTGCTGGAGGGAGTAAGGTAATGTTTATTTTATTTTTTCTTTATATTTTTAATCCTTTATTCACTGATTTATTTCTCTATTTTTCCTTAATTAATTAATTAATTCATTCATTCATTACTTCTTCCCTTCCTTCTTAACTTCACTCACTCACTCACTCACTCCTTCCTTTCTTTCTTTACTTATTTATTAGTTTATTTATTATTTATTTATTCATTAAAGACATCAGCTCAAAGAATTTGGGTGACCACAAGGGTCCTGAATATAATAAACATGTACAGTATAATGTGATGTGATACATCAAAGAAAAAATAAAGTTAATTTTAAAGGCAAATATAAGTGGATTTGAAATAGAGATGATGATGTAATATTTGAAGAGAATCATTGATAGTATTTATAAGAATAGACATCACATAATCAAAAGGAATGTGAAGTTCCTTACGATAATTCCATGAGAATTTTGTAATAGAACCTCTACTGCCAAACAGCAAACCAATGACAGACCATTGTTTAAGAGGGACGTTGTACTTTTGGGAAAGATAAGGCAGACAAGGTTCATATATAGACTTCTTCTCAATATCAACTTCGGTGGCCTGAGTTAGGTTCCTTTCGAAACGGATAATAGGGTCAAGAACAAGGGCCCGTTTTAAGCGTCCGTTAATAGCAATAATGTCTGCCCGTCTACAAGAACCATCTGATGATACAGAATGTACTTCCTCATGAATCTCCCAATTTAAAGTTTTTAACGATGTCGCCAAAGCATGTCGTACACGATGATGTCTAGCACTGATCAGCAGCTCGCCTTTAGGGCATTGTCCAAGTACGTGTCCAAGTGTTTCAAGCTCACTACAGTCTGGATGACGGCAGTGGGGTGATATAGGATATAAATTAATTTGTATTAACAATTTATTAGATACATTTTTTATAATTTCATTTTTATTTTATTTTATATTATTTTATTTTGACCATTACACTTTTACTACGTCACACTACTTTCGACCAATAAAACGGTACGAAAGGACGTCTTTCAACCAATCATGGCTGCTTATCGCACAATTTTATCGCGTCCCTAGCATTTTTTTTAATTTTATCACTACCCTAGCATTTGTTTCTTTGTTTGCCAACATTTCAAACTGCACTGGTCTGGACGTTAAAAAACAGAAAATTATAAACCACTCCAGTCGATATACAGCACTTTCAAATATGACTCGCATTGGCATTCAAGAACGAGAATTAATAAAGATCACTGTTCATATATGAAGAGCACCATTCGGAAATCCTGAATAAGTTGAGGGATACACCATGTACATCAACGTGTTCACGTCTTTTACGCACACGTCCAATATAACATCAACTGAACCACCAACCACTAAAACATTCAAATTTGAAAATTGTACCTACTTTCAATAATTGTTTCTTTTGAAATTATTCATGTTTATTTTTTATTTCATCATCGTTAATTAAAATGTTTCTTGTTTATTTCATCATCCCTAATTAAAATTTTTCTAACACTCGTTTATATTATTTACAGTAGGTTATGTTATAGCTTCTTCTATATGATATTATGAATAGTCACGTATCAGAAATTGTTTGATACTAAGATTTATTGAAAATCATCTGTCAAGTGACGTTGATTACTGGGATCGGGATAATTGAAGTGGAATGCAACTGTTTTAATAAAAATGAAACTGAATCAACAAAGCCTTCTTGACTAGTAAGTCCACAGAGTTCAATGATGATTCCATAGTTGGCACAACTGATACCGGTAACAAGAAAACATAATCATAAAACACTACTGCCATCTAGCGTAATGTTGAGATGGTATACATTTGAAGACAGTTGTATTTCCGTAAGCCAAATAATACAGTATTTTATTGTATTGGAGTACTTTGTTACTTCTAATCTTTATATACTTTCTTCTAATCGTGTAATAGTCAATTAAATCCCACTCGAGTTTTGATTTTCTCTAGATAAATCAAAACCTCTAGTGAAATTACTGTTGATAATACTTGTAAAATATAGTACACACAGATAAAATTTTAGCTCACCCCTGAAAGAATAGAACTCGTGCTAAGGGGCGGATTCCTGAATAATGAATTAACAACTCTAAAATACCCATTCTTGTATGATCGATTTTTTACTGTCTATAATATTTCTCGACTTTCTTCTTCTACCTCAGTGGTATTGCTAGCGAATCCCCAAAATATATTTGTACCCCCAAACTGCATTGCAATTATATAAGATAACAAAGACGACTGATGTACTAGAAATAAATTATTATTATTATTATTATTATTATTATTATTATTATTATTATTATTATTAGGCCATTATACATAGAGTAATAGGATTCGTCACAAATACTTTGAAAAACAAATTTAATGTAAATTTATTAAAAACCATGGAAACATGAAATATTTTCAAAACTATAAAAATTAATGAAAACACTTCACCCTTAATGTATTAATTGTAATGAAATGTATTTATTATTATTATTATTATTATTATTATTATTATTATATCATTATTATGCCTATAAGAATAAAATATCCCTTCTACAAAATTTTATTAGGGTCGATATATTTGATATGAAAGCTATGGGCATAAAACAATACCAAATATTGCTTCTACAAAATTGGCAAATGAGAAATCAGCAAATTGTATATGAAACATTCACTAAATTAATTAAAGGCCACAAACAGCGAAGCACGACCGATTTTGTGCTCCCACCTTCTTTTTGCTAAACCTCGTGCAATGTTTAACTTTCATAAAATATTAACACAATTCCGACAAGTACACACTCCACAAAATCATTGTCACGTTTTGTTTAAAGCTATTCAATCGTATGGTTTTAAATAAAATGTATTTGCTCTGAACATACATTGGTTTACAAATCATTCGCACACACCATTGGTTGGATTGATTTTCAACCTTTTAAATCTTACGCAACATGTAGTGTCATCTTTTGAGCTACAAATGAAGTCAATATTTTTTTGCTACGACAGATAAATTCTGCAAAAGCAGCAGCATTATGTAGGAATTACTTTTGTGCGAGATCGTGCGTATTTGCTTGGTTTCCGCACAAAGCCAATCCGCGGAAAGTCTAAAATTCCACATTCAGTATTCCCAACCTAACACACATAACAATTTCCCTCTTCTTACCGTTTAAGTGACATATTGATTTTACTGCTTTAGGCTTTTAACATATTATTTTTAGAGACGTTCAATATAGTAATAATTATAAATTGGAAACCTACCACTGCAATTTCACCTAAATTGCACTGTTAATTATTGTTTCCAATATTTGCAAAAATTAAGTAAACTCTACAACTCCACTAAAGTTACTGCATTCATGATGCAAGTAACATTAAGGAAGCCGTGAAAAAATCAACAAGATTCCAGACTCATCATAGACTGGAAGGGGGGAAGACAGACATATATCACGGCCTGCTGGAGTATAGTAAACACAGAAAACATTTTATAGCAACAATGTTGAAGATAGATATTTTTGTTTTGCAAATTTACCGTCATTGAACCCAAACCAAGATGGAGATTTCATTGCAACTAATTAGAAATTCCTCTTTCAGGTATGTAATAAACGATCTTCGCACAAAATAATGTACGATACACGAGCGGTATGTTTTCTTTCAATTCTCGGAAATCAAAAAAGCTCAACTACGTTTCGCTTTTTCAAACTTTTCCTGGAACATGAAAACTTCAACATACCGCTCTTGTAACGCATATTACTATTACATCTCTGTGATTTCTCTGCAAATGCTTGTATTAAAAATTATGTTACAATAAAATTCCAGTTCCAATCAGTTTAACTTCGCTGTATCAACTACTATGAAGAGAGATGGGGGCCAAGGATTCGCCATGCGATTACCTGGCATTATCTTACAGTCGGGAAAATTAAAAAAAAAAAACACGTAATCAACTCAAGTCGGAATCGAACCCACGCCCGAGAGCAACTCTGGATCGATAGGGAAGCACGCTACCGTCTGATTTACGCCGGTAGCTTTAATGGAAAGAAATGAAGTAATCATTCGCCAATTATTATTCCTAAACACACCTACTTATTATGAACAGTTTCGTTATCAGCCTGAAGGTATAGACTAACCGTAGGAGTTGATGAATGGTTATTAAGTAAGCTAGGATAGAAGCCAGTTTCTACACAGACACTCTGAAAGCTTACGCTTATCCCCCAGATCCATCATCATGGACGGCTGCCATTTTCCCTCGCTCCGGACTAAAAAGAAAACGGTTAACTATGGGTGCGGTGAGAAGGCGAGGGACGCGACCTCATTGCTATGCATGAGACCGGGAGCGCGTTGCCGCGTTGTCAGGATTAGCCGCGCCGCCATTAAGCGAGAGACAATCAAACATGTCGGACGGCCGCACAAAATTTTCACGGCGCAACAAACTTGTGCAGCAGTTGGCGCAATAAGAAAAGATCGGAGTCGGGGATCATTTTGCAACAGATGACAAAATAAATGTGTGTAGCTGCATCTGTGAGCCATGAGAACAAGTGATGCCAAATGACAGTCCACAACTACGAGCAATGAATCCGTAGGTAAGTGATGAAAAATTACAGTCCACAGCTATGAGCCATGGATCCGTAGGTAAGTGATGAAAAATTACAGTCCACAGCTATGAGCCGTGCATCCGTAGGTAAGTGATGAAAAATTACAGTCCACAGCTATGAGCCATGGATCCGTAGGTAAGTGATGAAAAATTACAGTCCACAGCTATGAGCCATGACTCAGTAGACAACTGATGAAAAATTATAGTCCACAGCTATGAGCCATAAATCCGTAGGTGATGAAAAATTACAGTCCACAGCTATAAGTCATGAATCCGTAGGTAAGTGATAAAAATTGAAGTCCACAGCTATGAGCCATGAATCCGTAGGTGATGAAAAATTACAGTCCACAGCTATGAGCCATGAATCCGTAGGTAAGTGATGAAAAATTACAGTCCACAGCTATGAGCCACGAATCCGTAGACAACTGATGACAAACGATAGTCCACAGCTATGAGACATGAATCCGTAGGTAAGTGATGAAAAATTACAGTCCACAGCTATGAGCCATGAATCCGTAGGTAAGTGATGAAAAATTACAGTCCACAGCTATGAGCCATGAATCCGTAGGTAAGTGATGAAAAATTACAGTCCACAGCTATGAGCTACGAATCCGTAGGTAAGTGATGAAAAATTACAGTCCACACACAGCTATGAACCATGAATCCGAGGTAAGTGATGAAAAATTACAGTCCACAGCTATGAGCCATGAATCCGTAGGTAAGTGATGAAAAATTTACAGTCCACAGCTATGAGCCATGAATCCGTAGGTAAGTGATGAAAAATTACAGTCCACAGCTATGAGCCATGAATCCGTAGGTAAGTGATGAAAAATTACAGTCCACAGCTATGAGCCATGAATCTGTAGGTAAGTGATGAAAAATTACAGTCCACAGTATGAGCCATGAATCAGTAGGCAAGTGATTAACAATTACAGTCCACAGCTATGAGCCATGAATCCGTAGGTAAGTGATGAAAAATTAGTCCACAGCTATGAGTCATGAATCCGTAGGTAAGTGATTAACAATTACAGTCCACAGCTATGAGTCATGAATCCGTAGGTAAGTGATGAAAAATTACAGTCCACAGCTATGAGCCATGAATCCGTAGGGAAGTGATGAAAAATTACAGTCCACAGCTATGAGCCATGAATCCGTAGGGAAGTGATGAAAAATTACAGTCCACAGCTATGAGTCATGAATCCGTAGGTAAGTGATGAAAAATTAGTCCACAGCTATGAGCCATGAATCCGTAGGTAGGTGATGAAAAATTACAGTCCACAGCTATGAGCCATGAATCAGAAGACAACTGATGGCAAATGACAGTCCACAGCTATGAGTCATGAATCGATGACAAATGACAGTCTACAGCTAGGGGTCATGAATCGATGTCAAATGACAGTCCACAGTTATGGGCCATGAATCAGAAGGCAATTGATGACAAATATGATGTCAACAGCTATGAGCCATGAATCAATTTATTATAAATGATAGCCCACGGGTTTGAGCCATGAATCAGTACGCAACTGACGAATCTGAAATACAAATGACACTTTCTGAAATGCAACTGACGAATCTGAAATACAAATGATGCTTCCTGAAATATAATTGACAAATCTGACATAAAAATGACACTTTCTAAAATACAATTGACCGATCTGGAATACAACTGACCATCTGAAATACAACTGACGAATCTGAAATACAATTGATACTTTCTGAAATACAATTGGTGAATCTCAAAAACAAATGATGCTTTCTGAAATACAATGAATCTGAAATACAAATTATACTTTCTGAAATGCAATTGACGAATCTGAAATACAAATGATACTTTCTGAAATACAAGTGACGAATCTGAAATACAAATGATGCTTTCTGAAATACAATTGACGAATCTAAAATATAAATGATGCTTTCTGAAATACATCTGGTAAAGGTGTAGAACTCTGAATTGCGGGTTACTAGGCAACCCATGACAAATGACAGCATGCAACTGTGGGGCATGGATTTTTTTAGGCAATCGATTATAAACAACATATTTTATACAGTAAAGTAAGTCTGCGACTATGACTAGTTCGATAAATGCAAGAAACATCTGTAAACATTTCTAAATCTCTTAATCAAGGGCCCCATGCAATTAGTTCTTAACATTGCCCACTTGGCTGGCAACAAGGTAGACTTAAAAATGATTTGTCATTAAGAAGCCTAACAATGCCACTCTTTTCATGAGTCGTTGAAACGGCTGAACATCTACACCGAGTGCCAAAAATATTCTACTATAACCTGGTAGGGATTTCATTAAAACGTCACGTTTCTGTTCGCTGAGTGCTCCTGGCCACTAAACAGCGCATAAGTCCTTGTGTACACAAAGGCCAGCAAATATGAATAATTGGAGTTTAACAATAACCGAGTACAGGGGACAGGGGAACTGTTGGCTTTCAATGAAATCAATTTTAAAATACATTTGGCATGGAAATAACCATTTGCAGGAAATTTCACAAATTGCTTTCCCAAATAGTTTGCACAGTCGACGTACTAAAATATGCATAGCTTCCGTTGCAGCTGTAATCAGAACAGGATTTAAAAAAACCGCAAAGACAACACTGTTTCGTTTTAAATAAACGGTTTCAATTTTTGTTAGTCCAAAATTGTCTTCTTGCAATGTTTCAAAAATATTTATTTATTTATTTAATGTAACAAGGACTTGTTTGAAAAATATAGATACAGTAAAATGAGTCACGTCCACCGCTGTGGAGCAACGGTTAGCCTTTCTGACCGTGAAACGAACGGGCCCGGGTTCAAATCCTGGTTGGAGCAAGTTACCTGGTTTGGGTTTTTTTCCGAGGTTTTCTCTCAACCACTTGAAGTAGAATTGCTGGGTTAGTTTCGACGTTGGACCTCGGAAACATTTCGCCTTCATTAGCATCAATTCATTTATCATCTTCTATAGTTGAGAACCGTTTTTGCAAAACTTGCTAACTGCAAAATTTGCAAAATTGAGATTTTGATGGATTCGTTAACATAAGGCAGCCCTCTACATGATGTCCAAAGCGTCTTAGTAAAATTGGGTTATTTCTCTTCATTGTAGCGTGTCAAAGTTTTTTCAAAACTTGCTTTCTGCTATAAGTAAGACATACAGCAAAACTTGCTTACTATAGTGTTTTGTCTCTCCTGTAAAATTTAGTTTTTTCAGTTAGCAAGTTTTGCAAAAACGGTCCTCAGTTACAAGTGGACATAGTGGACACGGTTTCAGGATCCACCTATATATTGAATTTCTCTACGGAAGTTACACATATCCCAGAGGTGCTGCAGGGACTTCAATCAGCGCACTGCAGCAGACAGGGGGAGTGTTACTATAACATAAGTGTTCTGCCCATGGATAAACCCAGCTTTCTCCAGTCTTTCCTAATTCTGTCTTCCTCTTAGTCTCCGCACATGATCCACATATCTTAATTCTAACAATATTAATATGTATTTCACTAAGTTTATTTTTATTTTATGAGGTAAATTTTATGTAACTACCTCTTTTGATCTCATTATGTACCTAAATTGCATCAGTATGTAATTACTTAATTCCGATCCAGTTTTATGTTCAACTGCGTAGGCAAGTTTTAATTCTGGTTGAGTGTAAAAGAAGGCCTTACGGCCTTAACTCTGCCAGGTTAAATAAAGCCATTATTATTATTATTATTATTATTATTATTATTATTTTTATGATGTAGTCTATCATCTGATATCTTCTTCTGCCTCAAATGATTTTCCCGTTCTCAATTCCTTCTAGAGCATCCTTCAGTAGGCAGTTTCTTCTCAGCCAATGACCCCACCAATTCCTTTTTCTCTTTCTGATCAGTTTCAGCACCATTCTTTGTTCAATCACTCTTTCCAACACAGCTTCATTTCTTATTCTGTTTGTCCACTTCACACGCTCCATTCTTCTCCATATTCACATTTCAAATGTCCCTATTCGTTTCTCTTTATTTCGTCGTAATGTCCATGTTTCTGCACCATACAATGCCACACTTCACACAAAGCACTTAACTACACTCTATACCAGATGTCTTTGGAGCAGACCATAACAAGGGTCTCGATGCATCTCATGTTATCGCTGCGCTCCCATTGGTTGGCGAGTCATTACTTAGCTGAGAGCGTTGTAGACACTAGGGCGTGCATATCCTGGTTACGAGACGGTATTCAGAGACGCGTCCACTGCTACAGTTCTATTGCGTCTAGCATCTGTGCGGTGTATGAGCAGGCGACAGCAGTACAACTAGTGACTGGTGCAAGAAGATATGTTCAAAGACACATTACTTTAATTTTCACTTTTCGTTATATGAACGTAGTCGGTCACTTAATTCATACACAGACATTTAGTATCGTGTGAACCGCGCTCTTTTGCATTTCGTTCCGTTGTTTACATCTGCTCCAAAGACATCTGGTACAGATTGTAGTTTCTTCCTCAATTCTTTCTCCAGAGGTCCGCAGAAGATTGCTCCTTTTTCTATTAAAAGTTTCCTTTGCCATTGCTATCCTCCTTTTGACATAATAATAATAATAATAATAATAATAATAATAATAATAATAATAATAATAGTAGTGAAACGGCGTGCCTCCATTTTAATTTTAATTATTTGTATTAATAATACTTTTACCCTGCCGTCAACCGTACAACAGGGTCGGTAGTCTCATGAATGAGGTGCAAATGAAACACTTAGCACAAGTAATGAACTATCTGATAACATTTATTAGATTACACTTCCGGTAATAAGAAAATAAACAAAATAGATATATATGATGAAAGAGTAATGGAACAGAGAAAAACTCTCTCCGGCACCGGGATTTAAACCCGGGTTTTCAGCTCTACGTGCTGATGCTTTATCCACTAAGCCACACCGGATACCCATCCCGGTGTCGGACAAAATCGTCTCAGTTTAAGTTCCAACTCTTGGGTTCCCTCTAGTGTTGGAACTTAAACTGAGACGATTCTGTCCGACACCGGGATGGGTATCCGGTGTGGCTTAGTGGATAAAGCAGCATCAGCACGTAGAGCTGAAAACTCGGGTTCAAATCCCGGTGCCGGAGAGTTTTTCTCTGTTCCATTACTCTTTCATCGTATGATGACGCAGAATATCTGCCTGGAAATATCATATGTACTTCGGTACATTAAAATAATATATAAAATAGATGTAGCAGAAATTAAGCAAACTATCAATCTACTAATCCTTCGGGACTGGCTTGCCAAATAATCTTCGCTCAACTGGCATTCGCCGTTTCACACAAGAGCCACATAATCTGTACAAACAGATTATAAAATACAACTTAACTGATTGACAATCCCATCCTTCTTGAATGTGCCAGGTAGTAGCAACACCTAAGCAAGAAGAACCAATAGGAAATATACAACTGACGAATGCCAGCGGACTCTTTTAAATAAATGTAAATTACGTAATACTCTGTATGAACGCAAATATACGTATATTAATTAAAAGAAAAAATTAAGCATACAATACTTATGCTGAAAAACCTGTTACAATCGTACGTAGGCCAGACTGAAACCAAGCAACAATGGCCTCCCACCAACCATCATGCCACCATCATCACAGAATTACAATACTCCACGGCTCGGCCACGCTTCCACATTGTAGTTAGAGACCATCCCAGAACGAGTCCCGACTACAGCAGTTCACGTCTCTGCTCAGACCAGGTTATCCGTGATTCCATCACAAGCCACGCTAAACAAACGCCCCAGCTCTCAATGGCTGTCCCACAACCATTCTCTTCGAGCGTCGACCCAAGACTCCCGCGCGTCAACCGTTCCTCACCGGAAAACGGACGCTAATTAATTAATAATGAGAACAGAGCCAATGAAAATCAAAAACCCATATCACGTTATAAATTAAACTCGCTCCTTATACGTGAGAAGTAAGAGACCATAAATGGCGGAAAGAAGAACAAAGCCATCTATAAAAAGGAAGAATGAGACCTAAAATGGCGGATAGGATGCCATCTATGAGAAGTAGGAGTAACTAACAACAAAAAAAATGAATAAGGAAGAAGAAAGAAAAATAAAGAAAGAAACACAGAGTGCCGAAAATAAAACGGCACAGTAGTAGTAGTAGTAATAGCAGCAGCAGTAATAAGTTAGTAGTAGTAGTAGTAGTAGTAGTAGTAGGAACAGATAGGCATATTAAGCAAAAACCGAAGCTATTTGGGCAGATATATATCTGCTATGAAATGTTCTGGATCAGGAAAGTTGAAACTACTGTATATAAAAATTGAAGTATGTACTGGGACGTGATACAAAAAGACAGAGAAGTGACATGAAACACATTTCTGTTAGATTATCTCTGTTAATGCTGCTAGAGAGGCATGACGGGGCTGTCAAACATTATAAATTAATTGCAGGGTTGTTTTTGTCAGCCAGTCACTTCAAACTCATTGATTATTCAAGCTACGTCTGGTGGACCAGTGCTAAGCTTCTCAGCTCCTGTACCAGGAGCACCTACCACCCGCAGCGCACAGTGGCGACCGTCCCGGTCATTTCTTCCATCAAACATCTTAAAGAAATCTCACACTAAGCTGCATTCTTCCGGTAGATTCTACACAGCACAGGTGTGCAGAAATGTGTTGGTTTTAAGCAGTATTCTTTCGTGGTAAGTGACTCTCAAAACAAGTAATAATTAAAATGTCCTAAGAATTAGTGGATGTAAGCTACTTACGTACTAATTATTATGAAACAATAATCACCTACTTCTTACACAGGGTGCTTCCGAGCTGGAGTTACAAACTTTCACGGATGATGGGGAAGGGCACATGTATCAATTTGAGATCAGAAGCCCTGGTCCAGAAATGACTGAGTCGAAAGTTATAAGCAAAAATAGTTGTGTGGAAATGGAATTGTAATTTCGCACCACGTGCCCTCCTTCCTTTAATCATTGGAACAGTCGTGGAAAGATGGTATGGGCCGGATGTCTCCTACGTGGGTACTTGTACCGATACAATCTGTGAGCTTGTCTACTGTTCCCATTGACTCATCCGTGTTCGAAAATCAGATCTGCATATTCCGCTCTCGTGTATTCCTCCATTTACTAGGACTGATCGACTGGACACTGCAACTTGTACACATACACTGCTGTCTACAGATGTGCATATCAGGACCGATCATGTCCGTTACACATTACGCTATCTGCATTGCTTTAGTGTAGTTTCCTGTCCCCACCCATCAGACAGCGCACTGAACGGAATACTGTAGGTAGACAACGTAAACAAATACAGTATGTGTAAGATGTACAGATAAATACACATAAATAAGGTATGCAGAGGAATAAAATTATTTCATTTCCACACAACTATTTTTGCTTGTAACTTTCGACTCACTCATTCCCGGACCAGGGTTCCTTATCTCTAATTGATACATGTGCCCTTCCCCATCACCCTGAAAGTTTGTAACACTATCCCGGAAACACTCTGTATATTTATCTACACGTGAATGAAATAGAAATGAATTAATTAAATATTTTTATCAATAAACTTATCTATCAATAAATAAATAGATTTCTCTTCAT
The DNA here is from genome assembly GCF_040183065.1 of Periplaneta americana. Lineage (NCBI taxonomy): Eukaryota > Metazoa > Arthropoda > Insecta > Blattodea > Blattidae > Periplaneta > Periplaneta americana. Next base: position 133,786,970 of record NC_091125.1, read on the forward strand.
AATTATCTAGCAGTCCATACACGAGGGCGATCCCAGAAATAATAATACACTGCGCATGCGCTCCCATATCTATGGATATGCGTGGTTGTTATTTATTGCGTTAATAGGGAGAGTTTTTCCGAACGATTCTGTGCAAGTTGAACAAAATTACGTACTTAAAAACTTTTCTTTCTGTAGGCCTATAAGCGATTGAAATGAACGATGAAAATCAATCAGGTCATGTCACTATCTTAGATCAAAGATGTTTAATTGAAATTGAAACTTTACATGGACATACGTTGCCGAAAATTTATGAATTCCTTCGAGAGAAGTGTATGGTGACTCTACAGCAGACCGTAGTACCATTTCCCGATGGTCTCGACGTGTTTGTGAAGATCATATTGCTACATAAGACAACCAACGCACTGGAAGACCGAAATCATCATCGTACTTCACTACAGAGGTAATTGTTGCCAATGTTTTGGAAGAAGACAGTTGAATGATACGTGCAGACATAGCCCGTAGGAAACTGGGCCCAAAAATTTGCCAGAACCGACTACAGCTATTGGAATATGGTGTAATGCTTCTCTACGATAATACAAGACTCCAAATCGTCGAGCCAGTGAATGCCGTATGACTGATTACAAGTGGGAAACACTCACTCGGCCAGCCTACTGCCCGGACATGAATCCACCTGACTCTTCATCAAAATATAGGGACAATCCCAAAACAATTCATTAATTGAAAACGGCAATCAGTAATTACGTAAACTCTGTGACGAGAGAAACTTTAATTAAAGTTTTCGAAAATAAATTAAAGCGAGTGAATTTGTGCCTTCAAGAAAATGGTAAACTTTTTCAACATCTTCTGTAAATAAATTAAAGCGAGTGAATTTGTGTCTTCAAGAAAATGGTAAACATTTTCAACATCTTCTGTAAATAAATTAAAGCAAGTGAATTTGTGCCTTCAAAAATGGTAAATATTTTCAACATCTTCTGTAAATAAACTAAAGCCAGTGAATTTGTGCCTTCATGAAAATTGTAAACATTTTCAACATCTTCTGTAAATAAATAAAAAGCGAGTGAATTTGTGCCTTCAAGGAAATGGTAAACATTTTCAATATCTTCTGTAAATAAATTAAAGCCAGTGAATTTGTGCCTTCAAGAAAATGGTAAACATTTTCAACAACTTCTGTAAATAAATTACAGCCTGTGAATTTGTGCCTTCATGAAAATTGTAAACATTTTCAACATGTTCAGTAAATAAATTAATGCTAGTGAATTTGTGCCTTCATGAAAATTGTAAACATTTTCAACATCTTCTGTAAATAAATTAAAGCGAGTGAATTTGTGCTTCAAGAAAATGGTAAACATTTTCAACATCTTCTGTAAATAAATTAAAGCGAGTGAATTTGTGCCTTCAAGAAAATGGTAAACATTTTCAACATCTTCTGTAAATAAATTAAAGCCTGTGAATTTGTGCCTTCATGAAAATTGTAAACATTTTCAACATCTTCTGTAAATAAATTAAAGCGAGTGAATTTGTGCCTTCATGAAAATTGTAAACATTTTCAACAACTTCAGTAAATAAATTAATGCCAGTGAATTTGTGCCTTCATGAAAATTGGAAACATTTTCAACATCTTCTGTAAATATATTAAAGCGAGTGAATTTGTGCCTTCAAGAAAATGGTAAACATTTTCAACATCTTCTGTAAATAAATTAAGGCGAGTGAATTTGTGCCTTCAAGAAAATGGTAAACATTTTCAACATCTTCTGTAATAGGCGACTTGCATATTATTTGTTTTCATTTTTTACCTCATACATTATTGTTGCAGAACATTATAACCATACACTAACTGGTTCTGATGATGGCCAATAGCAGGGCGAAACATGTAACAAAATAACATAAAATTTAACACGTGAAAGACATATACGTTTTCCAAAATATCGTAGGACTTTAGCTTGTGATGTACCTGATGCCCAGTATAAAAGAAAATGCAGGAAATGAAAGCTGTAATCTTCTGAACAGCGAGTATTTAACCTCACTTCCTCAATGATGTCCTCTGTCTGCTTGTTCCTTTTGAAGTTCTGACAAGGCTTGGTAAAAAGTGGAATTATGATATTTACTACAAGCTGCTTAAATATATTGTGTCACTCTTCGCTCGCATTATTTGTTCCCTTTCAGGCACTTGATAAAGTATTATACCCGGCTACGGAACAATATTTTTCCTTTAAATTATTCATCTTCGATAGAGTTTAGCTCGTTTTTGCCTTCTTTTTCGAGACAATAATTGTTTCGGAATATGTATTATATATTATCTTTCTTGTGTTAAATTTTATCGTACCTGGTTAACATGTTTCGGCCTGTTATTGGCCTTCTTCAGAACTGGTTGTTGCTGGTCTTGGCGCCTTTTGTTTTGTTTCCTGTGGGAGCGTGTTTGTATAGTGTAATGTGGAGTCAAAGACGGTGTGTGTTCTGAAATTGAGTTGTACATATACCCTTAAGGGATCAAACTAAAATTATTTCAATAATTTATTATCATAATACACTGCTCTCCTAAACTGATTCACCTCCATGGGAATTAAATCAGTGGTTTTCCCAAAATACGCTATGAAATATTTCATATTAAAGAATTTTTGTCTCGGAAACGAAGCAAAAAGAAGCAAAACTTTATTAAAATTCTTTGTTTGAAATATCTCAAAGAATAAACTCCTGGAATTAATTACATTACTTTTGGTTCACCCTGTATAAGTAGAAAGACTGTTCCGTCTTGTCGACATTGTTTTTTTTTTCTTTATTTTGAAACTTCTACGCCGTCGCTGTTATTATTTACGAGGAATAAGAACTATGCTGAAAGTTGTTTCTAGGTTGGAGAGTGAATTATGCAGTAAAAGGGAATACCTTGGAAGCTAGGAGGTTGGAACACGGGGATTAATTGAAAAGAAAAAAAAAAGACAATAACGGAGATAAATCTGTTTTCTCTATTTACTTACAGCAGGTTAACAGATCTAATCAGAGTTGTGAAAGCTTATTACTTTTGTTCCTTCTGAATTGCCATACTCAAGTAACATGTTATGGATAGCACTAACTAAGAAACTTTGGTCGGTAGGCACTGTAATATACAGTACAAGCCACTTGAACTTTTTGGGCTCTGATATCTAATTAGAAGATTTGCTTGTTAGCTAAGTAGTTAAGGAGTTAGATACTTAGTGTTAGAGGCTCAAAGTAGCTGGAGATCTCCAAACTTAAATATGTATCGCAGAACACACATAATAAGCTAATTACGGGTGTATTTAGTTAACAAATTGAGACGCTTCCTATTTAGATAATTGGTATCTAGGTTACCAGGCATGAGTTGTAATCAATTACGCCACAACGAGGCCGTTCTGATCTCGTCTGAGACAGCACAAATTCCCGGTTGTACCTCTGAAACTAGTATGATCTCGGATGTGATATATCATATGAAAGGGAAAGGAGATACTAGGCTAAAATCACAAGATATCGTAAATACTTGAGGTGTAGTATAAGCACAGTCTAGTATATACAATCACGAAGCTCAATACCTGATAAATATGCATCCATACATAGTTGCTAACCACTAGGATCGCTAATATACCCTCATTACAGACAATGCGAAATAGTACCTGTACAGTCTATTGTTCCTAGTACCCTCATAAACTCAAGCTTCGTGGCTGTATATACTAGACTGTGGTATAAGCATAACATAAACTGCTGCCAGAAAGTTAAAAGGAGGATAGCAATGACAAAGGAAGGTTTTAAGAGAAAAAAGGAACATCATCTGCGGATCTCTGGAAAAGGGAACTAATAAAGAAACTTGTGAAGTACTTTGTGTGGTGAGTGATATTATATTGGGCAGAAACATGGACATTAGGACGAAGTAAAGAGAAACAACTAGAAGAGTTTAGTTAAATAATAACATTATCTTGTCAAGATAAAATTATTCATATGAATAATTTTCTATTCCACAAATAATACCCCTTAGATGATTAATACTATTTTTATTTTTCTCTATTATATTTAGGCCTATATTATTTAATTCCATACATGCAGAAGAATTATTGATCCTGTAAAATGGACTGACAGAATAAGAAGTGAAGGTGTATTGAAAGTATTGAAAGTGAAAAGAATGGATGAAGAAAGAATAATGCTGAAACTGATCAGGAAGAGAAGAAGGAATTGGTTGGGTCGCATGGTTGAGACGAAACTGCCTATTGAAGGATGCAGTTTATGATGTGAATACGGAGAATAATTATTGATCTTGTGAAATGGACGGACAGAATAAGAAGAGAAGCTGTATTGAAAGTAAAAAAAGTTTCTTAATAGTACATTATGCAACGAGCCTATAATGATAGTAATTAAGAAGCGAGTATGTCTGTTTATGAAACGAGCGCAAGCTAGTTTCATAATTTTCATACGAGCGTCTTAATTACAATTATAGGCAAGTTTCATACGACTTTTTATGCTCGACCATATTTCTAACTTTAAATTATTCAGAAGTATTCATGTTATGGTTATCTAAGTGAAGAGCGGAACTGACCTTCTAAATTGAGAGATGTGCGCAGACACGAAAGTATTGATTTTCTCCGAGGGACGAATGTCATTGACCTTGATATAATCTAGAGAATAACATGAACATTAATATTGATATAACCTGGAAATTGATTTAGAATTGAAAAACGAGATGACAAATTGAATTTATTTGAATGTTATTTACAATTAAGGCTAAATATTATAGTAACAGAACATAACATTCTGCGACAGTATTGGATTTCCAGCCTCCGTGACGTTTCGCTAATTGTCTTTCGATTCCATATCCGAGAATAATCGATACATGCGGTTTTATAATGGTACAATGGTGATTTCTCATTGGCTGAACAACTGAACTATAATGAATAGGTGTACTTTAATGAGGTGCATTAAAGGGCTACTACCAGGTGTATAATTACTACATTTCGGCATGGTCGAGCATAAATAACTAAATGTGTTAAATATGTTAAAAATGGAAGGAATGGTGAACGAGAGAAAAGTTCGTGGCAGACGAATATATCAGATGATGACAACATTGAGATATATGGTGTTGTGACGTTACTTACTTACTTACAAATGGCTTTTAAGGAACCCGAAGGTTCATTGCCGCCCTCACGTAAGCCCTCCAGCGGTCCCTATCCTGTGCAAGATTAATCCAGTCTCTATCATCATACCCTACTTCCCTCAAATCCATTTTAATATTATCCTCCAATCTACGTCTCGGCCTCCCTAAAGGTCTTTTTCCCTCCGGTCTCCCAACTAACACTCTATATGCATTTCTGGATTCGCCCATACGTGCTACATGCCCTATCTCAAACGTCTGGATTTAATGTTGTGACGTTACATAGTCGAAACCTGTAGTTGGCATTACATTTTTAAGAAGTTGATTGCTAGAAAACATGCAGGCATTAGGGGCTGAACGAATGGGAGCGTAAGGCAAAAGAAATCGTACAAATGAACCACCGAAAATTAAGCCTAAAACGAAAATGAATAGCTACATTTGAACGATAGCGAAAAGGAGGACAAGAAAAAAAGAAAAGTGTTAGTTCCTTCAGCTTGAACATTACACACAAAAACGCAAGTAAATGCTGGACGATACGAGAATAAACTGAAAAATTCTCGGAGAGCCGATTTCAACATATCCTTTTGTCTCATTTTACATTATTTCTGTATCGTTCTTGAAACCGGATCGCCGGCTTTGCAAGTTGATACACTGGTCATCAAGGTAATGACAGAGTGCGCAAAACAATCAGTATGTAAAATTGCAAGTTGTCTCGCAGCTGAAGCACCTGGCCGTGATTTAATTAGTGGTTGCTATGCAAACAGGGAACGTGGAGTAACATGCAGCCAGCTGACTTTATTCCTGTGGGAATACAGCAAGCCGGGTGTGGGCGACCGATGACACGCAGGGGTGGCCAACCCCGGGGCTGTTACTGGCCCTCCTGAGCATCTCGTAGCAAAAGTACAGTGATGCAAATGTAAAGAGTGGGGATCAATATACAGGGTGAACAGAAAGTAATGTCATTGATTCTTTGGAGGTTATTTTTAGTAGGTTATTTTACGACGCTGTATCAACATCTCAGGTTACTTAGCGTCTGAATGATATGAAGGTGATAATGACGGTGAAATGAGTCCGGGGTCCAGCACCGAAAGTTACCCAGCATTTGCTCAGATTGGGTTGAGGGAAAACCCCGGAAAAACCTCAACCAGGTAACTTACTCCGGCCGGGAATCGAATCCGGGACACCTGGTTTTGCGGCCAGACGCGCTACCCGTTACTCCACAGGTGTGGACTGGGGGTTATTACTTCAGATATTTCAAACAAAGAAGTTTAACACAGTTTTGCTCGTTTTTACTTCCTTTTCGAGATAAAAATTGTTTTATATGATATATTTTATAGTGTTTTGGAAAAGCCATAGATTTAATTCTCAATATGCTGAGTCAATTTAAGAGAGCAGTGTATTATGGTAATAAATGATAGAAAGAATTTTAGTTTTGTCCTTTAAATATATAGAAATTTGATCCGAACGAATGTAACTTTCCGTTCTGAAAAGGAATTTTACAATGTTATATTTGTTCCGATCAAATTTCTACACATTTAAAGGACAAAACTAAAATCCCTTCAATAATTAATTTATTTCGGAATATGTATGGTAAGACTTTCCTATGTTAAATTTCAACGTACCTCGTTTACATGTTTCGACCTATTTATGGGTCATCTTCAGAACTGGTCGTTGTTGGTCTTGGCGCCACTTGTTCTGTGTCCTGTGAGGGTGTGTTCCTATAGTATAGTTTAGAGTCAAAGAGTATGTGTGTTTTGAAGTTGAGTTGTGTGTTGAGAATTTCATTTGGATGTGTCTTTATATGTCTGTATATTTCATATTGTTCTAGAGTGTTTAGTTTCTGGCTTTTTGGTTGGATGTGTAGTATTTCCATATCTGTGTTGATGTCTCTGTGGGTGTGGTTAGCAGTTCTGAAGATGACCCATAAATAGGTCGAAACATGTAAACAAGGTACGTTGAAATTCAACATAGGAAAGTCTTACCAAACATATTCCGAAGTGATACAGTGTTAAAAGTTGTGTAATCAAGATGCATAATTAATTTATCATAATATACACTGTAATTGATCGTGCATATTAGGAATTACATCAATAGGTTTCCCAAAACACGCTATAAAATGTTTCATATAAAAGAATTATTGTACATACATCTTGATTATACAACTCTACAAGAACATCTCAACACACAAACACAAACAAAGAAATACAACCACACAGGCGTATACAAACTCAAATATAACACATGCAACAACTTCTACATAAGACAGACAGGCAGATCATTTCCATTATTAAATAAGTATATAATAAATTTTCAATCTTAAGACATATCAACTTGCAAATGTTTATTTGCTATTTAATAAGATATATGAACGTTTTCGCCGTTTGGGGCATCTTCAGATATAACAAAAACATATAATCTGAACCTATAATAATAATAAATTATGCAAATAACAAGAATAAAGAACAATGTATGTATGCAATGCATGAGATTCATGAGCTTTATGTAAAATGTGAACTAATATAGGATAATTGTTGATATAATCTTTAGATTTGAAATTGAATTGGACGGATATTTTATATAATCATTTATGCAATAAATGCAATGCAAAAAAAATTGGGTAATGAGCGAAGCAGATTATCTTGCGCTGTTGTAAAAGTTGTTTCCTGGATCAAACGTCCTATTTTAATTGTGTAATTACTTTATATTTATTTCTAACAGGTGCAGCGGAGCGCACGGGTACGGCTAGTTTCATTATATTTGTCAGAAACTTCACCAGTGTTTTAAACAAAACAGTTCATTATATTATAACAACAAATATAACCAAACATTCAATGTTTCTGGCTCGGATTGAAATTTGCTAGGGACTGTCATTCATATTTAATTGCCGATGTCCATTCACTAGGATAACTTTCTCCCATAAAGATTTTGTTAAATATGTCCGTGATTTTACTTGTCGTTGCTTGTATATTAATACACTCTTTGAGAAATTCAGAAGGTATCCCGTCTAACTTATACCCGGTGCTTTGTTATTTTTTAAACTACTTACAGCTTTCGTCACATCGTCAGTTGTAAATTCGCCATCTAACATATCAATTTCTGGTACTTGCAGCACTGAATGCAAACTGAAGTCTAGACCACGTAATTCCCCCCCCCTCCCTCGTATACCCCCAGGAAGTAACTCTTCCATGCCTCTGGCGAGATGTTGTTTCCCACATATGGGTCCTTGCACAATTTCTTCAGTGATCTCCATACATCCGTCTCATTCCCTCGTCCTGCGACCTGTCTGATTTCTTCCGCTATGTATAAAAAAAAACTTACATAGGCTACATAAACTAGTTCGTATGTATTGTTGTTTAGAAACGAGCGCTCAGAATATGCACTGTCGTCTATGTTTGTATTCTTATGTAGCCTATACGAGATTCGGAAAAATATAAATCCCTGTAAAATAAAAATAAAACAACGACAATAATTTTACTCAAACCAGTAGATGCCACCTAACTTCTAATGTACCAGTCTTATGTGGAATGTCAGCTTGCCTTTATACAGAAATTTCTCGGCGTATGTGTTCCCAATCAGTCAGGGCTGGGCACCAAGAGCGAATTATACTCTCTCACGGGGAGCCATATGACTTCTCTTCAACCCCTTCGTTCCCCGCCGAACACCGCGCAGCGTTGATGCCGCAACGGGTGAATATTAAGCGTCCCCGTTTAGAGTTTAGATTCGCTCCCGGTGCCCAGCTCTGCAATAAATCGACGATATGCAGATTAATAGAAAAAAAAATTAAAGAGATTGGATCGGTGTTAAAACATAAAGAAAATTAGGAAAACCAAGCGTTCTAACCGAGGAAAAATTAGACGAGATAGGAGTGGCCTTAGAAAGAGGTCCGATAAAATCAATTCCTCGTTTAACATTTCTGTGATTGTGAATTCAACAATTTCGGCAGCCGAAATTCGTCAAGTGTTCAACAACGTGTTCAGAAGGTGTCAGGTTTCTCTAGCAACAGAGGGACATCATTTTGAGCACCTTCTGTAAATGAAGGTAAGCTTAACCTAGTCACATTACTTCTTAGTTTACGCACAACTCAGGGGAGCCAAGCCGGGCCGTGACGCGGCAACTTGTCTAGGCGTATGCGGTAGACGTGCCGTGGGATATGTGGGCAGGCGGTTGCGTCGTATGTGATAAACCCTGTATGATATCAAGCGACTATGTAACTTTTTTTGTAAATAACACAGTTTTCGTATATCTGCACGCGTAGGTATAATATTGGGACACCCTATTGGACATAAGCGTTTACTTAATTCCCTTAATAACAGTGATCTTTCAGTTGTTACCCTTAACAACACGCTAATCCCTTATTCATCTGTAGTAAAAAATCTTGGCTTCTTTTTTGATAATAATCTAAGTTGGAATTTTCAAGTTAAAGAAACGATAAAAAAAATCTGTTCCTCCATTCACTTGAGAAATTTCTTGCCCCAGCAACTAAAACTTACCCTAGTGCAAACCCTAGTAATGCCGCACTTCGATTATTGTGACGTTTTGTTAAGTGACCTAAGTTCTGAATTGTCAGTCAAGTTACAGCGAGCTCAGAATATGTGCGTCAGATACGTGTGCAACATCCGACGATATGATCACATATCACCGTCCTTCGCAAGTCTTTCGTGGCTCCGACTTAAAGAACGCAGAACTTTACACTCTTTGTCTTTATTCTATCGAATTCTGCACATCTCAACACCAAATTACCTTTCGTCTCGTTTCTCCTATCTATACTCTAAGCACGACGTAAATACCAGATCACTTATCTGTGGCACGCTAAGTATACCTCTTCATAGAACATCTTGTTATTCATCATCTTTTACAGTATCCACCTCGCGTCAATGGAATTCCTTGTCACAAAGTATTAGGGGCTGCAAGACAATAAACACCTTTAAAAACAGCTTAAAAGATAACCTTATTAGCATTTCACTCCAATCTTACAGATTTAAACTATCACTGATTACATTGTTACTTCATTCTTTTGACATCATCCTGATAGTGCTGTATATTCAAAATTGTCTCATAATAATCTCTTTCTATTATCTAATATTATTTGAAATATATTAACATTCTATGTATTTTAGCTTAATTCTGCTACATAGTTTGTATTTCAGTGTTTAATTAATAGTTCGTAGTATTTTGTTGTTTAATTCATATATAACTCTTGTACACATATAACTCTCACTTAATCAAATTGTTGAATTCTTTGTAAGTTCATGCATATGTATATACACTTTTTGCTGGTTGAGTGGAAGAGAAGGCCTTACGGCCTTAACTCTGCCAGCTAAAATAAATCATTATTATTATTATTATTATTATTATTATTATTATTATACTTCCTAACTAATCCTGAAATATGATGAATCCGCATTCCTTTTTTCGAAAGGTTGTAGATAAGTTACAGTTTAATAACGAAGCATTAACTTCTTAGAAGAAGACGTTAGATGTATACACTAGAGAAATTTGTAGCGAATGATTAACGCTATTGGACGTTTCTCGAACTCTTGATTAGTACCGGTAAATATGACTGTTATGGGTTACAAAACCAATAAATGCTTCACTGCAATGAAGCATAATAATTCAACATTTCTATTATCTAGCGTTGGAAGAATTTCTGACAGCGAGATATTTGAAGAGATGAGTTCAAATCTGAATGAGTGGAAAACGGGCTGGTAGCTCATATGAAATAAGAAGTTAATTTCTTTTATCATAAACCTGAACGAGAAGTCCAACGCTTGAAGCTCCGTTTTATCCCATTTTAAAAGTATAATCTAAACATGACTACGGCCAGACATAATCTATTCCTCTAAACGTATTGTTCGCATGTAGTCATGGTATTACAGTACAAGTGTAGGATCTTCCTTTACTGTCAGTCCATTGTGTTATTTTTGGCTCACTGTTTACAGCTTGTTCCTGAGCATTTTCTTCCGTGTCTTGAACTCCTCTATCGATCCAAAGAATGCGGTCTAGTTTCTTTTACAAATTTGCATTACAGCTATTCATTATCTGTCCATCATCCCATAAAAGTGTTTGCTAAAGTACAGCATCATCTTGTTTAAGACTGCAATATCGTTTGAACTAGAGTAGGCTACCAGCACAACACTGTATAGGCCTACTACACAGTACACCATCGCTGGGCAAAGAAGGATTCGTGAATACCTCCCTCCCGTTTGTACAAGCAAGCGGCAGCAGTGGTGGAGCAATAGCTGTGTCTAAACTTTACACTTCCAAGAAACGGAGATTTCTGATGGAATGGGAGGAAGAGTTTTTCTGTTGTAAAAAAGGTGATGAGAATGTAAAATGCTTAATAGGTAATAAGCTATTACATTTTTTCCTAAATTGTCCTATTATTCTTCTCCATGTTAATTTTATATTATGTAATTTCATTGTAGCTCTAATTTTCCTTTTAGTTCCTATTTTATCTCTTATAGTCTATTAATAATATATCTTAACTGCGACCGTATACGAGCGCTGCTCATTTGGTCCTCAAATTTTATTTATATGATTATATTCTCTTTTTTATCTTGATGTATTATTTTATTTCTATTTCTCTTGTTGTAATTATATTCTGTAGTCTGATGTATTATTCTGTAGGCTATTGTGTTCTGTATTAGTATATAAATACATTCTATTCTAAAATAAACAAAAAAAAATACTATTTAATAATTTAAAATGAAATCAGTGGCAGATTCTGCGATTTCAGGGACATGGAGAATGATCTTGCGGGGTTTGTCAACCCTTTTTCTGTAGATGTAACCAGTGCAAGAATTAACTTGCAATGTGAACTTACTGACCTATAAACAGACTTAGTGATGAAAATGAACTGCAAGGATTTAATAGATGGGAATTTGCACAATTGTGTAAAATGAAATATAAGCGTCTGAGAGATTTTGCTGCCTCTCCTACAGAAATATTTAGCACCACTTATGTTTGTGAACAATATATTCTTTTCTAGAATTAACGCTGCTAAATCGAAAGCAAGATCCTCTCTTTCAGATTATTATTTTTCAGCACAGCTGCGTATAGCTGTTACAGACATTACTGCACATTTTAAAAGTACAGACGTGGACAAATTATTAGAGTAAAACGTTTTCTTGGAAACGTAATATAATTCGTTATACCAACTATCAGTATAATTCACAGAGTCTCTATTGTTGTAAATGTGATTGTTTACATCTTCTGGTATATTTTTCCAATGGTTAAGTATAATTTTTCTGGCTATGTTGATACTACTGGTGTTTTAATTATATACTGCAGAAGATATTCTCCCATGACCTGCAAGAAGACCGGACATGAACGAAATTAAAATTTGTGATTTATACTGAAGAAGAAAGTGAACAAAAAGAGGCTTACAACAAAACATGGACTCATTTAAGCACTGTCTGATATCTGGCTAAATGATGCTGATAATCAAAGAAAGTGTCAAACTTTGGTTTCAGCATCCCTGACAAAATCAACGTGTTAATAGTGAATAAGGGAATATTCACAAAATATTAGTAACCTCCAGACTCAATTTTCTGTTCATTACATCTGTGCAAAATGCATTTTTGTTCATTATTTCTACCGATAAATACAGCTTCGTTGCACATATAATTAATTTAGTCTAATAATTTGTCCACGTCTGTATAACCAAAGGTTCAGATCAAGACGATCCTGCTTCTGTTTTGTATTATTTATATTTGCGCAAAGGAAAATTCAAATACCAATTCAACAAACCACAGTAAACTTCCGTTTGTATGTAATAAATGACAGTTCGCTAGTGTGCAATGTTATATTGCCTATATTGATTTACTTCGAACGAATTGTACCTTATATGATTTTGTACGTACCGAGACCTGGAGAATCCAAAAATGAAGAAATAAGTACATGGCGCTATTAAAAAAAACAGACTCATTGGCACACTCTTCATAAATAAAAAGCATAGTATTTGAAAACATGTTCAAAATATTCCTCCTTTGATATCCTACAACTTGTGTATAAACAGTTTCTTTATAAAATTATAAAATACAAACTTTGTACCATAGTTTTCACTCACCCCGTATATATTCTGCTGCTCCTATTCTCACATCTGATTGATTTCCTCAGTCAATTTCAACTTTTGTTAATTTTATACGCACACGTTGCATTCGCATTAAACGAATGCTATATCCATTATGGATTGCTGGGTTTCTATTTCATTACAATTATGAATGCTTTATTTGATTCATACGAAGAGGGGCACAACTGCCACACTCCTCTGATATATCTTACTTTTGCCGTTCGTAGTTTTAAAGCCGTTGAAATGACCTACATACTCACAAAAAGTATAAAAACACGCAATATAAATGCCGAGAAAAGTACTCCACAGTATACTTATACTTCTTTACAAAGGAACTGTTAATGAACTCAGAGCTATAGAAATCCCGCCTCAAACTTCGCACATTGTGGATCTTTACAGCTGATAGACAAACGAAAAGCATTGATTTAATCCACTGTGCTATACTATTAATTGACAAGCTGTTCTCGCTAGATTTAAGGATACAACACAACACGTCACAAATCTAGGCTAAACAGAAGTAATATGAATAAGAGAATAGAGAGTATTTTTCAATGCAGATTTTTATTTTGAATGGGATAATATCCATAAGCATAGCACACATTGACATTATTTTTTTCGGTATTGGAATCAACACGTACAGCAGAGTTCGTACAGTTTCTGTCAGATAAGTTTCCAATTCACTGCGGGCTAAAGCAAGGATATGCACTATCACCTTTACTTTTTAACTTTGCTCTAGAATATGCCTAGAGTATGCCCTCACAGAGAGGATTTGAAATTGAGCGGGTTACATCAGCTTCTTGTCTATGCGGATGACGTGAATATGTTAGGAGAAAATCCACAAACGATTAGGGAAAATACGGGAATTTTACTGGAAGCAAGTAAAGAGATAGGTTTGGAAGTAAATCTCGAAAAGACACAGTATATGATTATGTCTCGTGACGAGAATATTGTACGAAATGGAAATATAAAAATTGGAAATTTATCTTTTAAAGAGGTGGAGAAGTTCAAATATCTTGGAGCAACAGTAACAAATATAACTGATACTCGGGAGGAAATTAAACACAGAATAAATATGGGAAATGCCTGTTATTTTTCGGTTGAGAAGCTTTTATCATCCAGTCTGCTGTCAAAAAATCTGAACGTTAGAATTTATAAAACAGTTATATTACCGGTCGTTCTTTATGGTTGTGAAACTTGGACTCTCACTTTGAGAGAGGAACATAGGTTAAGGGTTTTTGAGAATAAGGTGTTTAGGAAAATATTTGGGGCTAAGAGGGATGAAGTTACAGGAGAATGGAGAAAGTTACATAACACAGAACTGCACGTATTGTATTCTTTACCTGACATAATTAGGAACATTAAATCCAGACGTTTGAGATGGGCAGGACATGTAGCACGTATGGGCGAATCCAGAAATGCATATAGAGTGTTAGTTGGGTGGCCAGAGGGAAAAAGACCTTTAGGGAGGCCGAGACGTAGGTGGGAAGA